>NC_140990.1:95065347-95128301 GCF_052327205.1 Somniosus microcephalus | reverse complement strand
GGGGGAGAGTGGGATTAGACTGGGTGGGGAGTGAGGGGGAGAGTGGGATTAGACTGGGTGGGGAGTGAGTGAGGGGGAGAGTGGGATTAGACTCGGTGGGGAGTGAGGGGGAGAGTGGGATTAGACTGGGTGGGGAGTGAGTGAGGGGGAGAGTGGGATTAGACTGGGTGGGGTGTGAGGGGGAGTGTGGGATTAGACTGGGTGGGGAGTGAGGGGGAGAGTGGGAATAGACTGGGTGGGGAGTGAGCGGGAGAGTGGGATTAGACTGGGTGTGGAGTGGGGGGGGAGAGTGGAATTAGACTGGGTGGGGAGTGAGGGGGAGAGTAGGATTAGACTGGGTGTGGAGTGAGGGGGAGAGTGGGATTAGACTGGGTGGGGAGTGAGGGGGAGAGTGGGATTAGACTGGGGAGTGAGGGGGAGAGTGAGATTAGACTGGGTGGGGAGTGAGGGGGAAAATGGGATTAGACTGTGGGGAGTGACGGGGAGAGTGGGAGTAGACTGGGTGGGGGGTGAGGGGGAGGGGGGATTAGAATGGGTGGGGAGTGAGGGGGAGAGTGGGATTAGACAGGGTGGGGAATGAGTGAGGGGTAGAGTGGGATTAGACTGGGTGGGGAGTGAGGGGGAATGTGGGATTAGACTGGGTGGGGAGTGAGGGGGAGAGTGGGATTGGACTGGGTGGGGAGTGAGGGGGAGAGTGGGATTCGACTGGGTGGGGAGTGAGTGAGGGGGAGAGTGGGATTAGACAGGGTGGGGAGTGAGGGGGAGATTGGGATTAGACTGGGTGGGGAGTGAGGGGGAGAGTGGGATTAGACTGCGTGGGGAGTGAGGAGGAGAGTGGGATTAGACTGGGTGGGGAGTGAGGGGGAGAGTGGGATTAGACTATGGGGAGTGAGGGGGAGAGTGGGATTAGACTAGGTGGGGAGTAAGGGGAGAGTGGGATTAGACTGGTTGGGGAGTGAGGGGGAAGTGGGATTAGACTGGGGAGTGAGGGGGAGAGTGAGATTAGACTGGGTTGGGAGTGAGGGGGAAAAAGGGATTAGAATTTGGGGAGTGAGGGGGAGAGTGGGATTAGACTGGGTGGGGAGTGAGGGGGAGAGTGGGATTAGACTGGGTGGGGAGTGAGGTGGAGAGTGGGATTAGACTGGGTGGGGAGTGAGGGGGAGAGTGGGATTAGACTGGGTGGGGAGTGAGGGGGAGAGTGGAATTAGACTGGGTGGGGAGTGAGGGGGAGAGTGGAATTAGACGGAGTGAAGAGTGAGGGGGAAGTGGGATTAGACTGGGGAGTGAGGGGGAGAGTGAGATTAGACTGGGTGGTGAGTGAGGGGGAAAATGGGATTAGACTGTGGGGAGTGACGGGGAGAGTGGGTTTAGACTGGGTGTGGAGTGAGGGGGAGAGTGGGATTTGACTGGGTGGGGAGTGAGGGGGAGAGTGGGATTAGACTGGGTGGTGAGTGAGGGGGAGAGTTGGATTAGACTGGGTGGGGAGTGAGGGGAGGAGTGGGGTTAGACTGGGTGGGGAGTGAGGGGGAGAGTGGGGTTAGACTGGATGGGGAGTGAGGGGGAGAGTGGGATTAGACTGGGTGAGGGGCGAGTGGAAATAGACTGGGTGGGGAGTGGGGAAAGTGGGATTAGACTGGTTGTGGAGTGAGGGGGAGGTGGGATTAGAGTGGGGAGTGAGGGGGAGAGTGATATTAGACTGGGTGGGGAGTGAGGGGGAAAATGGGATTAGACTGTGGGGAGTGAGGGGGAGAGTGGGATTGACTGGGTGGGGAGTGAGGGGGAGAGTGGGAGTAGACTGGGTGGGGAGTGAGGGGGAGAGGGAGATTAGAGTGGGTGGGGAGTGAGTGAGGGGGAGAGTGGGATTAGACTGAGTGGGGAGTCAGTGAGGGGGAGAGTGGGATTAGACTGGGTGGGGAATGAGTGAGGGGGAGAGTGGGATTAGACTGGGTGGGGAGTGAGGGGGAATGTGGGATTAGACTGGGTGGGCAGTGAGGGGGAGAGTGGGATTGGACTGGGTGGGGAGTGAGGGGAAGAGTGGGATTCGACTGGGTGGGGAGTGAGTGAGGGGGAGAATGGGATTAGACAGGGTGGGGAGTGAGGAGGAGAGTGGGATTAGACTGGGTGGGGAGTGAGGGGGAGAGTGGGATTAGACTGTGGGGAGTGAGGGGGAGAGTGGGATTAGACTACGTGGGGAGTGAGGGGAGAGTGGGATTAGACTGGTTGGGGAGTGAGGGGGAAGTGACATTATACTGGGGAGTGAGGGGGAGAGTGAGATTAGACTGGGTGGGGAGTGAGGGGGAAAATGGGATTAGAATTTGGGGAGTGAGGGGGAGAGTGGGATTAGACTGGGTGGTGAGTGAGGGGGAGAGTGGGAGTAGACTGGGTGGGAAGTGAGGGGGAGAGGGATTAGACTGGGTCGGGAGTGAGGTGGAGAGTGGGATTAGACGGTGGGGAGTGAGGGGCAGAGTGGGATTAGACTGGATGGGGAGTGAGGGGCGAGTTGGATTAGACTGGGTGGGGAGTGAGGGGGAGAGTGAGATTAGACTGGGTGGGGAGTGAGGGGGAGAGTGGGATTAGACTGGGTGGGGAGTGAGGGGGGAGAGTGAGATTTGACTGGGTGGGGAGTGAGGGGGAGACTGGGATTAGACTGGGTGGGGAGTGAGGGGGAGAGTGGGATTAGACTGGGTGGGGAGTGAGAGGGAGAGTGGGATTAGACTGGGTGGGGAGTGAGGGGGAAGAGTGGGATTAGACTGGGTGGGGAGTGAGGGGGAGAGTGGGATTAGACCTGGTGGGGAGTGAGGGGGAGAGTGGGATTAGACTGGGTGGGGAGTGAGGGGGAGAGTGGGATTAGACTGGGTGGGGAGTGAGTGAGGGGGAGAGTGGGATTAGACTAGGTGGGGAGTGAGGGGGAGAGTGGGATTAGACTGGGTGGGGAGTGAGTGAGGGGGAGAGTGGGATTAGACTGGGTGGGGTGTGAGGGGGAGTGTGGGATTAGACTGGGTGGGGAGTGAGGGGGAGAGTGGGAATAGACTGGGTGGGGAGTGAGCGGGAGAGTGGGATTAGACTGGGTGTGGAGTGGGGGGGGGAGAGTGGGATTAGACTGGGTGGGGAGTGAGGGGGAGAGTGGGATTAGACTGGGTGGGGAGTGAGGGGGGAGAGTGGAATTAGACTGGGTGGGGAGTGAGGGGGAAGTGGGATTAGACTGGGGAGTGAGGGGGAGGGTGAGATTAGACTGGGTGGTGAGTGAGGGGGAAAATGGGATTAGACTGTGGGGAGTGACGGGGAGAGTGGGTTTAGACTGGGTGGGGAGTGAGTGAGGGGGAGAGTGGGATTAGACAGGGTGGGGAGTGAGGGGGAGAGTAGGATTAGACTGGGTGTGGAGTGAGGGGAGAGTGGGATTAGACTGGGTGGGGAGTGAGGGGGAGAGTGGGATTAGACTGGGGAGTGAGGGGGAGAGTGAGATTAGACTGGGTGGGGAGTGAGGGGGAAAATGGGATTAGACTGTGGGGAGTGACGGGGAGAGTGGGAGTAGACTGGGTGGGGGGTGAGGGGGAGGGGGGATTAGACTGGGTGGGGAGTGAGGGGGAGAGTGGGATTAGACAGGGTGGGGAATGAGTGAGGGGTAGAGTGGGATTAGACTGGGTGGGGAGTGAGGGGGAATGTGGGATTAGACTGGGTGGGGAGTGAGGGGGAGAGTGGGATTGGACTGGGTGGGGAGTGAGGGTGAGAGTGGGATTCGACTGGGTGGGGAGTGAGGGGGAGAGTGGTATTAGACTGGGTGGGGAGTGAGGGGGAGAGTGGTATTAGACTGGGTGGGGAATGAGGGGGAGAGTGGGAATAGACTGGGTGGAGAGTGAGGGGAGAGTGGGATTAGACTGGGTGTGGAATGAGGAGGAGAGTGGGATTAGACTGGGTGGGGAGTGAGGGGGAGAGTGGGATTAGAGTGGGGAGTGAGGGGGAGAGTGGGGTTAGACTGGGTGGGGAGTGAGGGGGAGAGTGGGATTAGACTGGGTGGGGAGTGAGGGGGAGAGTGGGGTTAGACTGGGTGGGGAGTGAGGGGGAGAGTGGTATTCGACTGGGTGGGGAATGAGGGGGAGAGTGGGAATAGACTGGGTGGGGAGCGAGGGGAAGAGTGGGAATAGCCTGGGTGAGGAGCGAGGGGAAGAGTGGGAATAGACTGGGTGGGGAGCGAGGGCGAGAGTGGGATTAGACTGGGTGGGGTGTGACGGTGAGAGTGGGATTAGACAGTGAGGGGGGAGAGTGGGATTAGACTGCGTGGGGAGTGAGGAGAGTGGGATTAGACTGGGTGGGGAGTGAGGGGGAGATTGGGATTAGACTGGGTGGGGAGTGAGGGGGGAGTGGGGTTAGACTGGGTGGGGAGTGAGGGGGAGAGTGGGATTAGACTGGGTGGGGAGTGAGGGGGAGAGTGGGGTTAGACTGGGTGGGGAGTGAGGGGGAGAGTGGGATTAGACTGGGTGGGAATGAGGGGGAGAGGGGGATTAGACTGGGTGGGGAGTGAGAGGGAGAGTGGGATTAGACTGGGTGGGGAGTGAGCGGGAGAGTGGGATTAGACCTGGTGGGGAATGAGGGGGAGAGTGGGATTAGACTGGGTGGGGAGTGAGGGGGAGAGTGGTATTAGACTGGGTGGGGAATGAGGGGGAGAGTGGGAATAGACTGGGTGGGGAGCGAGGGGAAGAGTGGGAATAGACTGGGTGAGGAGCGAGGGGAAGAGTGGGAATAGACTGGGTGGGGAGCGAGGGCAAGAGTGGGAATAGACTGGGTGGGGAGTGACGGTGAGAGTGGGATTAGACTGTGTGGGGAGTGAGGGGGGAGAGTGAGATTAGACTGGGTGGGGAGTGAGGGGGAGAGTGGGATTAGACTGGGTGGGGAGTGAGGGGGAGAGTGGGATTAGACTGGGTGGGGAGTGAGGGGGAGAGTGGGGTTAGACTGGGTGGGGATTGAGGGGGAGAGTGGGATTAGACTGGGTGGGGAGCGAGGGGCGAGTTGGATTAGACTGGGTGGGGAGTGAGGGGGAGAGTGAGATTAGACTGGGTGGGGAGTGAGGGGGAGAGTGGGATTAGACTGGGTGGGGAGTGAGGGGGGAGAGTGAGATTTGACTGGGTGGGGAGTGAGGGGGAGACTGGGATTAGACTGGGTGGGGAGTGAGGGGGAGAGTGGGATTAGACTGGGTGGGGAGTGAGAGGGAGAGTGGGATTAGACTGGGTGGGGAGTGAGGGGGAAGAGTGGGATTAGACTGGGTGGGGAGTGAGGTGGAGAGTGGGATTAGACCTGGTGGGGAGTGAGGGGGAGAGTGGGATTAGACTGGGTGGGGAGTGAGGGGGAGAGTGGGATTAGACTGGGTGGGGAGTGAGTGAGGGGGAGAGTGGGATTAGACTCGGTGGGGAGTGAGGGGGAGAGTGGGATTAGACTGGGTGGGGAGTGAGTGAGGGGGAGAGTGGGATTAGACTGGGTGGGGAGTGAGGGGGAGAGTGGGAATAGACTGGGTGGGGAGTGAGCGGGAGAGTGGGATTAGACTGGGTGTGGAGTGGGGGGGGAGAGTGGAATTAGACTGGGTGGGGAGTGAGGGGGAAGTGGGATTAGACTGGGGAGTGAGGGGGAGAGTGAGATTAGACTGGGTGGTGAGTGAGGGGGAAAATGGGATTAGACTGTGGGGAGTGACGGGGAGAGTGGGTTTAGACTGGGTGGGGAGTGAGTGAGGGGGAGAGTGGGATTAGACAGGGTGAGGAGTGAGGGGGAGAGTAGGATTAGACTGGGTGTGGAGTGAGGGGGAGAGTGGGATTAGACTGGGTGGGGAGTGAGGGGGAGTGTGGGATTAGACTGGGGAGTGAGGGGGAGAGTGAGATTAGACTGGGTGGGGAGTGAGGGGGAAAATGGGATTAGACTGTGGGGAGTGACGGGGAGAGTGGGAGTAGACTGGGTGGGGGGTGAGGGGGAGCGGGGATTAGACTGGGTGGGGAGTGAGGGGGAGAGTGGGATTAGACAGGGTGGGGAATGAGTGAGGGGTAGAGTGGGATTAGACTGGGTGGGGAGTGAGGGGGAATGTGGGATTAGACTGGGTGGGGAGTGAGGGGGAGAGTGGGATTGGACTGGGTGGGGAGTGAGGGTGAGAGTGGGATTCGACTGGGTGGGGAGTGAGGGGGAGAGTGGTATTAGACTGGGTGGGGAGTGAGGGGGAGAGTGGTATTAGACTGGGTGGGGAATGAGGGGGAGAGTGGGAATAGACTGGGTGGAGAGTGAGGGGAGAGTGGGATTAGACTGGGTGTGGAATGAGGAGGAGAGTGGGATTAGACTGGGTGGGGAGTGAGGGGGAGAGTGGGATTAGACTGGGTGGGGAGTGAGGGGGAGAGTGGGGTTGGACTGGGTGGGGAGTGAGGGGGAGAGTGGGATTAGACTGGGTGGGGAGTGAGGGGGAGAGTGGGGTTAGACTGGGTGGGGAGTGAGGGGGAGAGTGGTATTCGACTGGGTGGGGAATGAGGGGGAGAGTGGGAATAGACTGGGTGGGGAGCGAGGGGAAGAGTGGGAATAGCCTGGGTGAGGAGCGAGGGGAAGAGTGGGAATAGACTGGGTGGGGAGCGAGGGCGAGAGTGGGATTAGACTGGGTGGGGTGTGACGGTGAGAGTGGGATTAGACAGTGAGGGGGGAGAGTGGGATTAGACTGCGTGGGGAGTGATGAGAGTGGGATTAGACTGGGTGGGGAGTGAGGGGGAGAGTGGGATTAGATTGGGGGGGGAGTGGGGTTAGACTGGGTGGGGAGTGAGGGGGAGAGTGGGATTAGACTGGGTGGGGAGTGAGGGGGAGAGTGGGGTTAGACTGGGTGGGGAGTGAGGGGGAGAGTGGGATTAGACTGGGTGGGAATGAGGGGGAGAGGGGGATTAGACTGGGTGGGGAGTGAGAGGGAGAGTGGGATTAGACTGGGTGGGGAGTGAGCGGGAGAGTGGGATTAGACCTGGTGGGGAATGAGGGGGAGAGTGGGATTAGACTGGGTGGGGAGTGAGGGGGAGAGTGGTATTAGACTGGGTGGGGAATGAGGGGGAGAGTGGGAATAGACTGGGTGGGGAGCGAGGGGAAGAGTGGGAATAGACTGGGTGAGGAGCGAGGGGAAGAGTGGGAATAGACTGGGTGGGGAGCGAGGGCAAGAGTGGGAATAGACTGGGTGGGGAGTGACGGTGAGAGTGGGATTAGACTGTGTGGGGAGTGAGGGGGGAGAGTGAGATTAGACTGGGTGGGGAGTGAGGGGGAGAGTGGGATTAGACTGGGTGGGGAGTGAGGGGGAGAGTGGGATTAGACTGGGTGGGGAGTGAGGGGGAGAGTGGGGTTAGACTGGGTGGGGATTGAGGGGGAGAGTGGGATTAGACTGGGTGGAGAGTGAGGGGGAGAGTGGGGTTAGACTGGGTGGGGAGTGAGGGGGAGAGTGGTATTCGACTGGGTGGGGAATGAGGGGGAGAGTGGGAATAGACTGGGTGGGGAGCGAGGGGAAGAGTGGGAATAGCCTGGGTGAGGAGCGAGGGGAAGAGTGGGAATAGACTGGGTGGGGAGCGAGGGCGAGAGTGGGATTAGACTGGGTGGGGTGTGACGGTGAGAGTGGGATTAGACAGTGAGGGGGGAGAGTGGGATTAGACTGCGTGGGGAGTGATGAGAGTGGGATTAGACTGGGTGGGGAGTGAGGGGGAGAGTGGGATTAGATTGGGGGGGGAGTGGGGTTAGACTGGGTGGGGAGTGAGGGGGAGAGTGGGATTAGACTGGGTGGGGAGTGAGGGGGAGAGTGGGGTTAGACTGGGTGGGGAGTGAGGGGGAGAGTGGGATTAGACTGGGTGGGAATGAGGGGGAGAGGGGGATTAGACTGGGTGGGGAGTGAGAGGGAGAGTGGGATTAGACTGGGTGGGGAGTGAGCGGGAGAGTGGGATTAGACCTGGTGGGGAATGAGGGGGAGAGTGGGATTAGACTGGGTGGGGAGTGAGGGGGAGAGTGGTATTAGACTGGGTGGGGAATGAGGGGGAGAGTGGGAATAGACTGGGTGGGGAGCGAGGGGAAGAGTGGGAATAGACTGGGTGAGGAGCGAGGGGAAGAGTGGGAATAGACTGGGTGGGGAGCGAGGGCAAGAGTGGGAATAGACTGGGTGGGGAGTGACGGTGAGAGTGGGATTAGACTGTGTGGGGAGTGAGGGGGGAGAGTGAGATTAGACTGGGTGGGGAGTGAGGGGGAGAGTGGGATTAGACTGGGTGGGGAGTGAGGGGGAGAGTGGGATTAGACTGGGTGGGGAGTGAGGGGGAGAGTGGGGTTAGACTGGGTGGGGATTGAGGGGGAGAGTGGGATTAGACTGGGTGGAGAGTGAGGGGGAGAGTGGGGTTAGACTGGGTGGGGAGTGAGGGGGAGAGTGGGATTAGACTGGGTGGGAATGAGGGGGAGAGGGGGATTAGACTGGGTGCGGAATGAGGGGAGAGTGGGATTAGACTGGGTGGGGAGTGAGGGGGAGAGTGGGATTAGACTGGGTGGGGAGTGAGTGAGGGGGAGAGTGGGATTAGACTGGGTGGGGAATGAGTGAGGGGGAGAGTGGGATTAGACTGGGTGGGGAATGAGTGAGGGGGAGAGTGGGATTAGACTGGGTGGGGAGTGAGGGGGAATGTGGGATTAGACTGGGTGGGGAGTGAGGGGCAGAGTGGGTTTAGACTGGGTGGGGAGTGACTGAGGGGGAGAGTGGGATTAGACAGGGTGGGGAGTGAGGGGGAGAGTGGGATTAGACTGGGTGGGGAGTGAGGGGGAGAGTGGGATTAGACTGGGTGGGGAGTGAGGGGGAGAGTGGGATTAGACTGGGTGGGGAGCGAGGGGCGAGTGGAATTAGACTGGGTGGGGAGTGGGGAGAGTGGGATTAGACTGGTTGTGGAGTGAGGGGGAAGTGGGATTAGAGTGGGGAGTGAGGGGGAAAATGGGATTAGACTGTGGGGAGTGAGGGGGAGAGTGGGATTGACTGGGTGGGGAGTGAGGGGGAGAGTGGGAGTAGACTGGGTGGAGAGTGAGGGGGATTAGAGTGGGTGGGGAGTGAGTGAGGGGGAGAGTGGGATTAGACTGGGTGGGGAGTGAGGGGGAATGTGGGATTAGACTGGGTGGGGAGTGAGGGGGAGAGTGGGATTCGACTGGGTGGGGAGTGAGTGAGGGGGAGAGTGGGATTGGACAGGGTGGGGAGTGAGGAGGAGAGTGGGATTAGACTGGGTGGGGAGTGAGGGGGAGAGTGGGATTAGACTGTGGGTAGTGAGGGGGAGAGTGGGATTAGACTACGTGGGGAGTGAGGGGAGAGTGGGAATAGACTGGTTGGGGAGTGAGGGGGAAGTGACATTATACTGGGGAGTGAGGGGGAGAGTGAGATTAGACTGGGTGGGGAGTGAGGGGGAAAAGGGGATTAAAATTTGGGGAGTGAGGGGGAGAGTGGGATTAGACTGGGTGGGGAGTGAGGGGGAGAGTGGGAGTAGACTGGGTGGGGAGTGAGGGGGAGAGTGGGATTAGACGAGGTGGGGAGTGAGGGGGAGAGTGGGATTAGACTGGGTGGGGAGTGAGGGGAGAGTGGGATTAGACTGGGTGTGGAATGAGGGGGAGAGTGGGATTAGACTGGGTGGGAATGAGGGGGAGAGGGGGATTAGACTGGGTGGGGAATGAGAGGGAGAGTGGGATTAGACTGGGTGGGGAGTGAGGGGGAGTGTGGGATTAGACTGTGTGGGGAGTGAGAGGGAGAGTGGGATTAGAGTGGGTGGGGAGTGAGGGGGAGAGTGGGATTAGACTGGGTGGGGAGTGAGGGGGAGAGTGGGATTAGACTGGGTGGGAGTGAGGGGGAGAGTGGGAATAGACTGGGTGGGTAGTGAGGCTGAGAGTGGGATTCGACTGGGTGGGGAGTGAGGGGGAGAGTGGGATTAGACTGTGTGGGGAGTGAGTGAGGGGGAGTGTGGGATTTGACTGGGTGGGGAATGAGTGAGGGGGAGAGTGGGATTAGACTGGGTGGGGAGTGAGGGGGAATGTGGGATTAGACTGGGTGGGGAGTGAGGGGCAGAGTGGGTTTAGACTGGGTGGGGAGTGAGTGAGGGGGAGAGTGGGATTAGACAGGGTGGAGAGTGAGGGGGAGAGTGGGATTAGACTGGGTGGGGAGTGAGGGGGAGAGTGGGATTAGACTGGGTGGAGAGTGAGGGGGAGAGTGGGATTAGACTGGGTGGCGAGTGAGGGGGAGAGTGGGGTTAGACTGGGTGGGGAGTGAAGGGGAGAGTGGGATTAGACAGGGTGGGGAGTGAGGGGAGAGTGGGATTAGACTGGGTGGGGAGTGAGGGGGAGAGTGGGATTGGACTGGGTGGGGAGTGAGGGGAATAGTGGGTTTACACTGGGTGGGGTGTGAGGGGGAGAGTGGGATTAGACTGGGGGGAGAGTGGGAATAGACTGGGTGGGGAGTGAGTGGGATTAGACTGGGTGGGGAGTGAGGGAGAGAGTGGGATTCGACTGGGTGGGGAGTGAGGGGGAGAGTGGGAATAGACTGGGTGGTGAGTGAGGCTGAGAGTGGGATTAGACTGGGTCGGGAGTGAGGTGGAGAGTGGGATTAGACTGGGTGGGGAGTGAGGGGGAGAGTGGGATTAGACTGGGTGGGGAGCGAGGGGCGAGTTGGATTAGACTGGGTGGGGAGCGAGGGGGAGAGTGAGATTAGACTGGGTGGGGAGTGAGGGGGAGAGTGGGATTAGACTGGGTGGGGAGTGAGGGGGGAGAGTGAGATTTGACTGGGTGGGCAGTGAGGGGGAGACTGGGATTAGACTGGGTGGGGAGTGAGGGGGAGAGTGGGATTAGACTGGGTGGGGAGTGAGAGGGAGAGTGGGATTAGACTGGGTGGGGAGTGAGGGGGAAGAGTGGGATTAGACTGGGTGGGGAGTGAGCGGGAGAGTGGGATTAGACCTGGTGGGGAGTGAGGGGGAGAGTGGGATTAGACTCGGTGGGGAGTGAGGGGGAGAGTGGGATTCGTCTGGGTGGGGAGTGAGTGAGGGGGAGAGTGGGATTAGACTGGGTGGGGAGTGAGGGGGAGTGTGGGATTAGACTGCGTGGGGAGTGAGGAGAGTGGGATTAGACTGGGTGGGGAGTGAGGGGGAGAGTGGGATTCGACTGGGTGGGGAGTGAGGGGGGAGTGGGGTTAGACTGGGTGGGGAGTGAGGGGGAGAGTGGGATTAGACTGGGTGGGGAGTGAGGGGGAGAGTGGGGTTAGACTGGGTGGGGAGTGAGGGGGAGAGTGGGATTAGACTGGGTGGGAATGAGGGGGAGAGGGGGATTAGACTGGGTGGCTAATGAGAGGGAGAGTGGGATTAGACTGGGTGGGGACTGAGGGGGGAGTGTGGGATTAGACTGTGTGGGGAGTGAGAGGGAGAGTGGGATTAGACTGGGTGGGGAGTGAGCGGGAGAGTGGGATTAGACCTGGTGGGGAATGAGGGGGAGAGTGGGATTAGACTGGGTGGGGAGTGAGGGGGAGAGTGGTATTAGACTGGGTGGGGAATGAGGGGGAGAGTGGGAATAGACTGGGTGGGGAGCGAGGGGAAGAGTGGGAATAGACTGGGTGAGGAGCGAGGGGAAGAGTGGGAATAGACTGGGTGGGGAGCGAGGGCGAGAGTGGGATTAGACTGTGTGGGGAGTGAGGGGGGAGAGTGAGATTAGACTGGGTGGGGAGTGAGGGGGAGAGTGGGATTAGACTGGGTGGGGAGTGAGGGGGAGAGTGGGATTAGACTGGGTGGGGAGTGAGGGGGAGAGTGGGGTTAGACTGGGTGGGGAGTGAGGGGGAGAGTGGGATTAGACTGGGTGGGGAGTGAGGGGGAGAGTGGGGTTAGACTGGGTGGGGAGTGAGGGGGAGAGTGGGATTAGACTGGGTGGGAATGAGGGGGAGAGGGGGATTAGACTGGGTGCGGAATGAGGGGAGAGTGGGATTAGACTGGGTGGGGTGTGAGGGGGAGAGTGGGATTAGACTGGGTGGGGAGTGAGTGAGGGGGAGAGTGGGATTAGACTGGGTGGGGAGTGAGGGGGAGAGTGGGATTAGACTGGGTGGGGAGTGGGGGGAGAGTGGGATTAGACTGGGTGGGGAGTGAGGGGGAGAGTGGGAATAGACTGGGTGGGGAGTGAGGGGGAGAGTGGGATTAGACTGGGTGGGAATGAGGGGGAGAGGGGGATTAGACTGGGTGCGGAATGAGGGGAGAGTGGGATTAGACTGGGTGGGGTGTGAGGGGGAGAGTGGGATTAGACTGGGTGGGGAGTGAGGGGAGAGTGGGGTTAGACTAGGTGGGGAGTGAGTGGGAGAGTGGGATTAGACTGGGTGGGGAGAGTGCGATTCGACTGGGTGGGGAGTGAGGGGGAGAGTGGGATTAGACTGGGTGGGGAGTGAGGGGAAGAGTGGGATTAGACTGGGTGGGGAGTGAGGGGGAGAGTAGGATTAGACTGGGTGGGGAGTGAGGGGGAGAGTGGGATTAGACTGGGTGGGGAGTGGGTGAGGGGGAGAGTGGGATTAGACAGGGTGTGGGGTGAGGGCGAGAGTGGGATTAGACTGGGTGGGGAGTGAGTGAGGGGGAGAGTGGGATTAGACTGGGTGGGGAGTGAGTGAGGGGGGAGAGTGGGATTAGACTGGGTGGGGAGTGAGTGAGGGGGAGAGTGGGATTAGACAGGGTGAGGAGTGAGGGGGAGAGTGGGATTAGACTGGGTGGGGGGTGAGGGGGAGAGTGGTATTAGACTGGGTGGGGAGTGAGGGGGAGAGTGGGATTAGACTGGGTGGGGAGTGAGGGGGAGAGTGGGATTAGACTGGGTGGGGAGTGAGGGGGGAGAGTGGGATTAGACTGGGTGGGGAGTGAGTGAGGGGGAGAGTGGGATTAGACTGGATGGGGAGTGAGGGGGAGAGTGGGATTAGACTGGGTGGGGAGTGAGGGGGAGAGTGGGATTAGACTGGGTGGGAGTGAGGGGGAGAGTGGGAATAGACTGGGTGGGGAGTGAGGCTGAGAGTGGGATTAGACTGGGTCGGGAGTGAGGTGGAGAGTGGGATTAGACTGGGTGGGGAGTGAGGGGGAGAGTGGGATTAGACTGGGTGGGGAGTGAGTGAGGGGGAGAGTGGGATTAGACTGGGTGGGGAATGAGTGAGGGGGAGAGTGGGATTAGACTGGGTGGGGAGTGAGGGGAGAGTGGGATTAGACTGGGTGGGGAGTGAGGGGGAGAGTGGGATTAGACTGGGTGGGGAGTGAGGGGAATAGTGGGTTTACACTGGGTGGGGTGTGAGGGGGAGAGTGGGATTAGACTGGGGGGAGAGTGGGAATAGACTGGGTGGGGAGTGAGTGGGATTAGACTGGGTGGGGAGTGAGGGGGAGAGTGGGATTAGACTGGGTGGGGAGTGAGGGGGAGAGTGGGAATAGACTGGGTGGGGAGTGAGGCTGAGAGTGGGATTAGACTGGGTGGGGAGTGAGGGGGAGAGTGGGATTAGACTGGGTGGGGAGTGAGGGGGAGAGTGGGAATAGACTGGGTGGGGAGTGAGGGGGAGAGTGGGAATAGACTGGGTGGGGAGTGAGGGGGAGAGTGGGATTAGACTGGGTGGGAATGAGGGGGAGAGGGGGATTAGACTGGGTGCGGAATGAGGGGAGAGTGGGATTAGACTGGGTGGGGTGTGAGGGGGAGAGTGGGATTAGACTGGGTGGGGACTGAGGGGAGAGTGGGGTTAGACTAGGTGGGGAGTGAGTGGGAGAGTGGGATTAGTCTGGGTGGGGAGAGTGGGATTCGACTGGGTGGGGAGTGAGGGGGAGAGTGGGATTAGACTAAGTAGGAGAGTGGAATTAGACTGGGTGGGGAGTGAGAGGGAGAGTGGGATTAGACTGGGTGGGGAGTGAGGGGGAGTGCGGGAATAGACTGGGTGGGGAGTGAGGGGGAGAGTGGGATTTGACTGGGTGGGGAGTGAGGGGGCGAGTAGGATTAGACTGGGTGGGGAGTGAGGGGGAGAGTGGGATTAGACTGGGTGGGGAGTGGGTGAGGGGGAGAGTGGGATTAGACAGGGTGTGGGGTGAGGGGGAGAGTGGGATTAGACTGGGTGGGGAGTGAGTGAGGGGGAGAGTGGGATTAGACTGGGTGGGGAGTGAGTGAGGGGGAGAGTGGGATTAGACTGGGTGGGGAGTGAGTGAGGGGGAGAGTGGGATTAGACAGGGTGAGGAGTGAGGGGGAGAGTGGGATTAGACTGGGTGGGGAGTGAGGGGGAGAGTGGTATTAGACTGGGTGGGGAGTGAGGGGGAGAGTGGGATTAGACTGGGTGGGGAGTGAGGGGGAGAGTGGGATTAGACTGGGTGGGGAGTGAGGGGGAGAGTGGGATTAGACTGGGTGGGGAGTGAGTGAGGGGGAGAGTGGGATTAGACTGGATGGGGAGTGAGGGGGAGAGTGGGATTAGACTGGGTGGGGAGTGAGGGGGAGAGTGGGATTAGACTGGGTGGGAGTGAGGGGGAGAGTGGGAATAGACTGGGTGGGGAGTGAGGCTGAGAGTGGGATTAGACTGGGTCGGGAGTGAGGTGGAGAGTGGGATTAGACTGGGTGGGGAGTGAGGGGGAGAGTGGGATTAGACTGGGTGGGGAGTGAGTGAGGGGGAGAGTGGGATTAGACTGGGTGGGGAATGAGTGAGGGGGAGAGTGGGATTAGACTGGGTGGGGAATGAGTGAGGGGGAGAGTGGGATTAGACTGGGTGGGGAGTGAGGGGGAATGTGGGATTAGACTGGGTGGGGAGTGAGGGGCAGAGTGGGTTTAGACTGGGTGGGGAGTGACTGAGGGGGAGAGTGGGATTAGACAGGGTGGGGAGTGAGGGGGAGAGTGGGATTAGACTGGGTGGGGAGTGAGGGGGAGAGTGGGATTAGACTGGGTGGGGAGTGAGGGGGAGAGTGGGATTAGACTGGGTGGGGAGCGAGGGGCGAGTGGAATTAGACTGGGTGGGGAGTGGGGAGAGTGGGATTAGACTGGTTGTGGAGTGAGGAGGAAGTGGGATTAGAGTGGGGAGTGAGGGGGAGAGTGAGATTAGAGCGGGTGGGGAGTGAGGGGGAAAATGGGATTAGACTGTGGGGAGTGAGGGGGAGAGTGGGATTGACTGGGTGGGGAGTGAGGGGGAGAGTGGGAGTAGACTGGGTGGAGAGTGAGGGGGATTAGAGTGGGTGGGGAGTGAGTGAGGGGGAGAGTGGGATTAGACTGGGTGGGGAGTGAGTGAGGGGGAGAGTGGGATTAGACTGGGTGGGGAATGAGTGAGGGGGAGAGTGGGATTAGACTGGGTGGGGAGTGAGGGGGAATGTGGGATTAGACTGGGTGGGGAGTGAGGGGGAGAGTGGGATTCGACTGGGTGGGGAGTGAGTGAGGGGGAGAGTGGGATTAGACAGGGTGGGGAGTGAGGAGGAGAGTGGGATTAGACTGGGTGGGGAGTGAGGGGGAGAGTGGGATTAGACTGTGGGTAGTGAGGGGGAGAGTGGGATTAGACTACGTGGGGAGTGAGGCTGAGAGTGGGATTAGACTGGGTCGGGAGTGAGGTGGAGAGTGGGATTAGACTGGGTGGGGAGTGAGGGGGAGAGTGGGATTAGACTGGGTGGGGAGCGAGGGGCGAGTTGGATTAGACTGGGTGGGGAGCGAGGGGGAGAGTGAGATTAGACTGGGTGGGGAGTGAGGGGGAGAGTGGGATTAGACTGGGTGGGGAGTGAGGGGGGAGAGTGAGATTTGACTGGGTGGGCAGTGAGGGGGAGACTGGGATTAGACTGGGTGGGGAGTGAGGGGGAGAGTGGGATTAGACTGGGTGGGGAGTGAGAGGGAGAGTGGGATTAGACTGGGTGGGGAGTGAGGGGGAAGAGTGGGATTAGACTGGGTGGGGAGTGAGCGGGAGAGTGGGATTAGACCTGGTGGGGAGTGAGGGGGAGAGTGGGATTAGACTCGGTGGGGAGTGAGGGGGAGAGTGGGATTCGACTGGATGGGGAGTGAGTGAGGGGGAGAGTGGGATTAGACTGGGTGGGGAGTGAGGGGGAGTGTGGGATTAGACTGCGTGGGGAGTGAGGAGAGTGGGATTAGACTGGGTGGGGAGTGAGGGGGAGAGTGGGATTAGACTGGGTGGGGAGTGAGGGTGGAGTGGGGTTAGACTGGGTGGGGAGTGAGGGGGAGAGTGGGATTAGACTGGGTGGGGAGTGAGGGGGAGAGTGGGGTTAGACTGGGTGGGGAGTGAGGGGGAGAGTGGGATTAGACTGGGTGGGAATGAGGGGGAGAGGGGGATTAGACTGGGTGGGGAATGAGAGGGAGAGTGGGATTAGACTGGGTGGGGACTGAGGGGGGAGTGTGGGATTAGACTGTGTGGGGAGTGAGAGGGAGAGTGGGATTAGACTGGGTGGGGAGTGAGCGGGAGAGTGGGATTAGACCTGGTGGGGAATGAGGGGGAGAGTGGGATTAGACTGGGTGGGGAGTGAGGGGGAGAGTGGTATTAGACTGGGTGGGGAATGAGGGGGAGAGTGGGAATAGACTGGGTGGGGAGCGAGGGGAAGAGTGGGAATAGACTGGGTGGGGAGTGACGGTGAGAGTGGGATTAGACTGTGTGGGGAGTGAGGGGGGAGAGTGAGATTAGACTGGGTGGGGAGTGAGGGGGAGAGTGGGATTAGACTGGGTGGGGAGTGAGGGGGAGAGTGGGATTAGACTGGGTGGGGAGTGGGGTTAGACTGGGTGGGGAGTGAGGGGGAGAGTGGGATTAGACTGGGTGGGGAGTGAGGGGGAGAGTGGGGTTAGACTGGGTGGGGAGTGAGGGGGAGAGTGGGATTAGACTGGGTGGGAATGAGGGGGAGAGGGGGATTAGACTGGGTGCGGAATGAGGGGAGAGTGGGATTAGACTGGGTGGGGTGTGAGGGGGAGAGTGGGATTAGACTGGGTGGGGAGTGAGTGAGGGGGAGAGTGGGATTAGACTGGGTGGGGAGTGAGGGGGAGTGTGGGATTAGACTGGGTGGGGAGTGAGGGGGAGAGTGGGATTAGACTGGGTGGGGAGTGAGGGGAGAGTGGGATTTGACTGGGTGGGGAGTGAGGGGAGAGTGGGATTAGACTGGGTGGGGAGTGAGGTGGAGAGTGGGATTAGACTGGGTGGGGAGTGAGGGGGAGAGTGGGATTAGACGAGGTGGGGAGTGAGGGGGAGAGTGGGATTAGACTGGGTGGGGAGTGAGGGGAGAGTGGGATTAGACTGGGTGTGGAATGAGGGGGAGAGTGGGATTAGACTGGGGGGAGAGTGGGGTTAGACTGGGTGGGGAGTGAGGGGGAGAGTGGGATTAGACTGGGTGGGAATGAGGGGGAGAGGGGGATTAGACTGGGTGGGGAATGAGAGGGAGAGTGGGATTAGACTGGGTGGGGAGTGAGGGGGAGTGTGGGATTAGACTGTGTGGGGATTGAGAGGGAGAGTGGGATTAGACTGGGTGGGGAGTGAGGGGGAGAGTGGGATTAGACTGGGTGGGGAGTGAGGGGGAGAGTGGGATTAGACTGGGTGGGAGTGAGGGGGAGAGTGGGAATAGACTGGGTGGGGAGTGAGGCTGAGAGTGGGATTAGACTGGGTCGGGAGTGAGGTGGAGAGTGGGATTCGACTGGGTGGGGAGTGAGGGGGAGAGTGGGATTAGACTGTGTGGGGAGTGAGTGAGGGGGAGTGTGGGATTTGACTGGGTGGGGAATGAGTGAGGGGGAGAGTGGGATTAGACTGGGTGGGGAGTGAGGGGGAATGTGGGATTAGACTGGGTGGGGAGTGAGGGGCAGAGTGGGTTTAGACTGGGTGGGGAGTGAGTGAGGGGGAGAGTGGGATTAGACAGGGTGGAGAGTGAGGGGGAGAGTGGGATTAGACTGGGTGGGGAGTGAGGGGGAGAGTGGGATTAGACTGGGTGGTGAGTGAGGGGGAGAGTTGGATTAGACTGGGTGGGGAGTGAGGGGGAGAGTGGGGTTAGACTGGGTGGGGAGTGAGGGGGAGAGTGGGGTTAGACTGGGTGGGGAGTGAGGGGAGAGTGGGATTAGACTGGGTGGGGAGTGAGGGGGAGAGTGGGATTAGACTGGGTGGGGAGTGAAGGGGAGAGTGGGATTAGACAGGGTGGGGAGTGAGGGGAGAGTGGGATTAGACTGGGTGGGGAGTGAGGGGGAGAGTGGGATTGGACTGGGTGGGGAGTGAGGGGAATAGTGGGTTTACACTGGGTGGGGTGTGAGGGGGAGAGTGGGATTAGACTGGGGGGAGAGTGGGAATAGACTGGGTGGGGAGTGAGTGGGATTAGACTGGGTGGGGAGTGAGGGGGAGAGTGGGATTCGACTGGGTGGGGAGTGAGGGGGAGAGTGAGAATAGACTGGGTGGTGAGTGAGGCTGAGAGTGGGATTAGACTGGGTCGGGAGTGAGGTGGAGAGTGGATTAGACTGGGTGGGGAGTGAGGGGGAGAGTGGGATTAGACTGGGTGGGGAGCGAGGGGCGAGTTGGATTAGACTGGGTGGGGAGCGAGGGGGGAGAGTGAGATTAGACTGGGTGGGGAGTGAGGGGGAGAGTGGGATTAGACTGGGTGGGGAGTGAGGGGGGAGAGTGAGATTTGACTGGGTGGGGAGTGAGGGGGAGACTGGGATTAGACTGGGTGGGGAGTGAGGGGGAGAGTGGGATTAGACTGGGTGGGGAGTGAGAGGGAGAGTGGGATTAGACTGGGTGGGGAGTGAGGGAGAAGAGTGGGATTAGACTGGGTGGGGAGTGAGCGGGAGAGTGGGATTAGACCTGCTGGGGAGTGAGGGGGAGAGTGGGATTAGACTCGGTGGGGAGTGAGGGGGAGAGTGGGATTCGACTGGGTGGGGAGTGAGTGAGGGGGAGAGTGGGATTAGACTGGGTGGGGAGTGAGGGGGAGTGTGGGATTAGACTGCGTGGGGAGTGAGGAGAGTGGGATTAGACTGGGTGGGGAGTGAGGGGGAGAGTGGGATTAGACTGGGTGGGGAGTGAGGGGGGAGTGGGGTTAGACTGGGTGGGGAGTGAGGGGGAGAGTGGGATTAGACTGGGTGGGGAGTGAGGGGGAGAGTGGGGTTAGACTGGGTGGGGAGTGAGGGGGAGAGTGGGATTAGACTGGGTGGGAATGAGGGGGAGAGGGGGATTAGACTGGGTGGCTAATGAGAGGGAGAGTGGGATTAGACTGGGTGGGGACTGAGGGGGGAGAGTGGGATTAGACTGGGTGGGGAGTGAGCGGGAGAGTGGGATTAGACCTGGTGGGGAATGAGGGGGAGAGTGGGATTAGACTGGGTGGGGAGTGAGGGGGAGAGTGGTATTAGACTGGGTGGGGAATGAGGGGGAGAGTGGGAATAGACTGGGTGGGGAGCGAGGGGAAGAGTGGGAATAGACTGGGTGAGGAGCGAGGGGAAGAGTGGGAATAGACTGGGTGGGGAGCGAGGGCGAGAGTGGGATTAGACTGTGTGGGGAGTGAGGGGGGAGAGTGAGATTAGACTGGGTGGGGAGTGAGGGGGAGAGTGGGATTAGACTGGGTGGGGAGTGAGGGGGAGAGTGGGATTAGACTGGGTGGGGAGTGAGGGGGAGAGTGGGGTTAGACTGGGTGGGGAGTGAGGGGGAGAGTGGGATTAGACTGGGTGGGGAGTGAGGGGGAGAGTGGGGTTAGACTGGGTGGGGAGTGAGGGGGAGAGTGGGATTAGACTGGGTGGGAATGAGGGGGAGAGGGGGATTAGACTGGGTGCGGAATGAGGGGAGAGTGGGATTAGACTGGGTGGGGTGTGAGGGGGAGAGTGGGATTAGACTGGGTGGGGAGTGAGTGAGGGGGAGAGTGGGATTAGACTGGGTGGGGAGTGAGGGGGAGTGTGGGATTAGACTGGGTGGGGAGTGAGGGGGAGAGTGGGATTAGACTGGGTGGGGAGTGAGGGGAGAGTGGGATTTGACTGGGTGGGGAGTGAGGGGAGAGTGGGATTAGACTGGGTGTGGAATGAGGAGGAGAGTGGGATTAGACTGGGTGGGGAGTGGGGGGAGAGTGGGATTAGACTGGGTGGGGAGTGAGGGGGAGAGTGGGAATAGACTGGGTGGGGAGTGAGGGGGAGAGTGGGAATAGACTGGGTGGGGAGTGAGGGGGAGAGTGGGATTAGACTGTGTGGGAATGAGGGGGAGAGGGGGATTAGACTGGGTGCGGAATGAGGGGAGAGTGGGATTAGACTGGGTGGGGTGTGAGGGGGAGAGTGGGATTAGACTGGGTGGGGAGTGAGGGGAGAGTGGGGTTAGACTGGGTGGGGAGTGAGGGGGAGAGTGGGGTTAGACTGGGTGGGGAGTGAGGGGGAGAGTGGGATTAGACTGGGTGGGGAGTGAGGGGGAGAGTGGGATTAGACTGGGTGGGGAGTGAAGGGGAGAGTGGGATTAGACAGGGTGGGGAGTGAGGGGAGAGTGGGATTAGACTGGGTGGGGAGTGAGGGGGAGAGTGGGATTGGACTGGGTGGGGAGTGAGGGGAATAGTGGGTTTACACTGGGTGGGGTGTGAGGGGGAGAGTGGGATTAGACTGGGGGGAGAGTGGGAATAGACTGGGTGGGGAGTGAGTGGGATTAGACTGGGTGGGGAGTGAGGGGGAGAGTGGGATTCGACTGGGTGGGGAGTGAGGGGGAGAGTGAGAATAGACTGGGTGGTGAGTGAGGCTGAGAGTGGGATTAGACTGGGTCGGGAGTGAGGTGGAGAGTGGGATTAGACTGGGTGGGGAGTGAGGGGGAGAGTGGGATTAGACTGGGTGGGGAGCGAGGGGCGAGTTGGATTAGACTGGGTGGGGAGCGAGGGGGAGAGTGAGATTAGACTGGGTGGGGAGTGAGGGGGAGAGTGGGATTAGACTGGGTGGGGAGTGAGGGGGGAGAGTGAGATTTGACTGGGTGGGGAGTGAGGGGGAGACTGGGATTAGACTGGGTGGGGAGTGAGGGGGAGAGTGGGATTAGACTGGGTGGGGAGTGAGAGGGAGAGTGGGATTAGACTGGGTGGGGAGTGAGGGAGAAGAGTGGGATTAGACTGGGTGGGGAGTGAGCGGGAGAGTGGGATTAGACCTGCTGGGGAGTGAGGGGGAGAGTGGGATTAGACTCGGTGGGGAGTGAGGGGGAGAGTGGGATTCGACTGGGTGGGGAGTGAGTGAGGGGGAGAGTGGGATTAGACTGGGTGGGGAGTGAGGGGGAGTGTGGGATTAGACTGCGTGGGGAGTGAGGAGAGTGGGATTAGACTGGGTGGGGAGTGAGGGGGAGAGTGGGATTAGACTGGGTGGGGAGTGAGGGGGGAGTGGGGTTAGACTGGGTGGGGAGTGAGGGGGAGAGTGGGATTAGACTGGGTGGGGAGTGAGGGGGAGAGTGGGGTTAGACTGGGTGGGGAGTGAGGGGGAGAGTGGGATTAGACTGGGTGGGAATGAGGGGGAGAGGGGGATTAGACTGGGTGGCTAATGAGAGGGAGAGTGGGATTAGACTGGGTGGGGACTGAGGGGGGAGAGTGGGATTAGACTGGGTGGGGAGTGAGCGGGAGAGTGGGATTAGACCTGGTGGGGAATGAGGGGGAGAGTGGGATTAGACTGGGTGGGGAGTGAGGGGGAGAGTGGTATTAGACTGGGTGGGGAATGAGGGGGAGAGTGGGAATAGACTGGGTGGGGAGCGAGGGGAAGAGTGGGAATAGACTGGGTGAGGAGCGAGGGGAAGAGTGGGAATAGACTGGGTGGGGAGCGAGGGCGAGAGTGGGATTAGACTGTGTGGGGAGTGAGGGGGGAGAGTGAGATTAGACTGGGTGGGGAGTGAGGGGGAGAGTGGGATTAGACTGGGTGGGGAGTGAGGGGGAGAGTGGGATTAGACTGGGTGGGGAGTGAGGGGGAGAGTGGGGTTAGACTGGGTGGGGAGTGAGGGGGAGAGTGGGATTAGACTGGGTGGGGAGTGAGGGGGAGAGTGGGGTTAGACTGGGTGGGGAGTGAGGGGGAGAGTGGGATTAGACTGGGTGGGAATGAGGGGGAGAGGGGGATTAGACTGGGTGCGGAATGAGGGGAGAGTGGGATTAGACTGGGTGGGGTGTGAGGGGGAGAGTGGGATTAGACTGGGTGGGGAGTGAGTGAGGGGGAGAGTGGGATTAGACTGGGTGGGGAGTGAGGGGGAGTGTGGGATTAGACTGGGTGGGGAGTGAGGGGGAGAGTGGGATTAGACTGGGTGGGGAGTGAGGGGAGAGTGGGATTTGACTGGGTGGGGAGTGAGGGGAGAGTGGGATTAGACTGGGTGTGGAATGAGGAGGAGAGTGGGATTAGACTGGGTGGGGAGTGGGGGGAGAGTGGGATTAGACTGGGTGGGGAGTGAGGGGGAGAGTGGGAATAGACTGGGTGGGGAGTGAGGGGGAGAGTGGGAATAGACTGGGTGGGGAGTGAGGGGGAGAGTGGGATTAGACTGTGTGGGAATGAGGGGGAGAGGGGGATTAGACTGGGTGCGGAATGAGGGGAGAGTGGGATTAGACTGGGTGGGGTGTGAGGGGGAGAGTGGGATTAGACTGGGTGGGGAGTGAGGGGAGAGTGGGGTTAGACTAGGTGGGGAGTGAGTGGGAGAGTGGGATTAGACTGGGTGGGGAGAGTGGGATTCGACTGGGTGGGGAGTGAGGGGGAGAGTGGGATTAGACTGGGTGGGGAGTGAGGGGAAGAGTGGGATTAGACTGGGTGGGGAGTGTGGGGGAGAGTGGGATTAGACTAAGTAGGAGAGTGGGATTAGACTGGGTGGGGAGTGAGAGGGAGAGTGGGATTAGACTGGGGGGGAGTGCGGGAATAGACTGGGTGGGGAGTGAGGGGGAGAGTGGGATTTGACTGGGTGGGGAGTGAGGGGGAGAGTAGGATTAGACTGGGTGGGGAGTGAGGGGGAGAGTGGGATTAGACTGGGTGGGGAGTGGGTGAGGGGGAGAGTGGGATTAGACAGGGTGTGGGGTGAGGGAGAGAGTGGGATTAGACTGGGTGGGGAGTGAGTGAGGGGGAGAGTGGGATTAGACTGGGTGGGGAGTGAGTGAGGGGGAGAGTGGGATTAGACTGGGTGGGGAGTGAGTGAGGGGGAGAGTGGGATTAGACAGGGTGAGGAGTGAGGGGGAGAGTGGGATTAGACTGGGTGGGGGGTGAGGGGGAGAGTGGTATTAGACTGGGTGGGGAGTGAGGGGGAGAGTGGGATTAGACTGGGTGGGGAGTGAGGGGGAGAGTGGGATTAGACTGGGTGGGGAGTGGGGTTAGACTGGGTGGTGAGTGAGGGGGAGAGTGGGATTAGACTGGGTGGGGAGTGAGGGGGAGAGTGGGGT
This sequence comes from Somniosus microcephalus, assembly GCF_052327205.1. Classification (NCBI taxonomy): domain Eukaryota; kingdom Metazoa; phylum Chordata; class Chondrichthyes; order Squaliformes; family Somniosidae; genus Somniosus; species Somniosus microcephalus. Next base: position 95,105,010 of record NC_140990.1, on the reverse strand, counting down.
TAGACTGGGTGGGGAGTGAGGGGGAGAGTGGGATTAGACTGGGTGGGGAGTGAGGGGGAGAGTGGGATTAGACTGGGTGGGGAGTGGGGTTAGACTGGGTGGGGAGTGAGGGGGAGAGTGGGATTAGACTGGGTGGGGAGTGAGGGGGAGAGTGGGGTTAGACTGGGTGGGGAGTGAGGGGGAGAGTGGGATTAGACTGGGTGGGAATGAGGGGGAGAGGGGGATTAGACTGGGTGCGGAATGAGGGGAGAGTGGGATTAGACTGGGTGGGGTGTGAGGGGGAGAGTGGGATTAGACTGGGTGGGGAGTGAGTGAGGGGGAGAGTGGGATTAGACTGGGTGAGGAGTGAGGGGGAGTGTGGGATTAGACTGGGTGGGGAGTGAGGGGGAGAGTGGGATTAGACTGGGTGGGGAGTGAGGGGAGAGTGGGATTTGACTGGGTGGGGAGTGAGGGGAGAGTGGGATTAGACTGGGTGGGGAGTGAGGTGGAGAGTGGGATTAGACTGGGTGGGGAGTGAGGGGGAGAGTGGGATTAGACGAGGTGGGGAGTGAGGGGGAGAGTGGGATTAGACTGGGTGGGGAGTGAGGGGAGAGTGGGATTAGACTGGGTGTGGAATGAGGGGGAGAGTGGGATTAGACTGGGGGGAGAGTGGGGTTAGACTGGGTGGGGAGTGAGGGGGAGAGTGGGATTAGACTGGGTGGGAATGAGGGGGAGAGGGGGATTAGACTGGGTGGGGAATGAGAGGGAGAGTGGGATTAGACTGGGTGGGGAGTGAGGGGGAGTGTGGGATTAGACTGTGTGGGGAGTGAGAGGGAGAGTGGGATTAGACTGGGTGGGGAGTGAGGGGGAGAGTGGGATTAGACTGGGTGGGGAGTGAGGGGGAGAGTGGGATTAGACTGGGTGGGAGTGAGGGGGAGAGTGGGAATAGACTGGGTGGGGAGTGAGGCTGAGAGTGGGATTAGACTGGGTCGGGAGTGAGGTGGAGAGTGGGATTCGACTGGGTGGGGAGTGAGGGGGAGAGTGGGATTAGACTGTGTGGGGAGTGAGTGAGGGGGAGTGTGGGATTTGACTGGGTGGGGAATGAGTGAGGGGGAGAGTGGGATTAGACTGGGTGGGGAGTGAGGGGGAATGTGGGATTAGACTGGGTGGGGAGTGAGGGGCAGAGTGGGTTTAGACTGGGTGGGGAGCGAGGGGCGAGTTGGATTAGACTGGGTGGGGAGCGAGGGGGAGAGTGAGATTAGACTGGGTGGGGAGTGAGGGGGAGAGTGGGATTAGACTGGGTGGGGAGTGAGGGGGGAGAGTGAGATTTGACTGGGTGGGGAGTGAGGGGGAGACTGGGATTAGACTGGGTGGGGAGTGAGGGGGAGAGTGGGATTAGACTGGGTGGGGAGTGAGAGGGAGAGTGGGATTAGACTGGGTGGGGAGTGAGGGAGAAGAGTGGGATTAGACTGGGTGGGGAGTGAGCGGGAGAGTGGGATTAGACCTGCTGGGGAGTGAGGGGGAGAGTGGGATTAGACTCGGTGGGGAGTGAGGGGGAGAGTGGGATTCGACTGGGTGGGGAGTGAGTGAGGGGGAGAGTGGGATTAGACTGGGTGGGGAGTCAGGGGGAGTGTGGGATTAGACTGCGTGGGGAGTGAGGAGAGTGGGATTAGACTGGGTGGGGAGTGAGGGGGAGAGTGGGATTAGACTGGGTGGGGAGTGAGGGGGGAGTGGGGTTAGACTGGGTGGGGAGTGAGGGGGAGAGTGGGATTAGACTGGGTGGGGAGTGAGGGGGAGAGTGGGGTTAGACTGGGTGGGGAGTGAGGGGGAGAGTGGGATTAGACTGGGTGGGAATGAGGGGGAGAGGGGGATTAGACTGGGTGGCTAATGAGAGGGAGAGTGGGATTAGACTGGGTGGGGACTGAGGGGGGAGAGTGGGATTAGACTGGGTGGGGAGTGAGCGGGAGAGTGGGATTAGACCTGGTGGGGAATGAGGGGGAGAGTGGGATTAGACTGGGTGGGGAGTGAGGGGGAGAGTGGTATTAGACTGGGTGGGGAATGAGGGGGAGAGTGGGAATAGACTGGGTGGGGAGCGAGGGGAAGAGTGGGAATAGACTGGGTGAGGAGCGAGGGGAAGAGTGGGAATAGACTGGGTGGGGAGCGAGGGCGAGAGTGGGATTAGACTGTGTGGGGAGTGAGGGGGGAGAGTGAGATTAGACTGTGTGGGGAGTGAGGGGGAGAGTGGGATTAGACTGGGTGGGGAGTGAGGGGGAGAGTGGGATTAGACTGGGTGGGGAGTGAGGGGGAGAGTGGGGTTAGACTGGGTGGGGAGTGAGGGGGAGAGTGGGATTAGACTGGGTGGGGAGTGAGGGGGAGAGTGGGGTTAGACTGGGTGGGGAGTGAGGGGGAGAGTGGGATTAGACTGGGTGGGAATGAGGGGGAGAGGGGGATTAGACTGGGTGCGGAATGAGGGGAGAGTGGGATTAGACTGGGTGGGGTGTGAGGGGGAGAGTGGGATTAGACTGGGTGGGGAGTGAGTGAGGGGGAGAGTGGTATTAGACTGGGTGGGGAGTGAGGGGGAGTGTGGGATTAGACTGGGTGGGGAGTGAGGGGGAGAGTGGGATTAGACTGGGTGGGGAGTGAGGGGAGAGTGGGATTTGACTGGGTGGGGAGTGAGGGGAGAGTGGGATTAGACTGGGTGTGGAATGAGGAGGAGAGTGGGATTAGACTGGGTGGGGAGTGGGGGGAGAGGGGGATTAGACTGGGTGGGGAGTGAGGGGGAGAGTGGGAATAGACTGGGTGGGGAGTGAGGGGGAGAGTGGGAATAGACTGGGTGGGGAGTGAGGGGGAGAGTGGGATTAGACTGGGTGGGAATGAGGGGGAGAGGGGGATTAGACTGGGTGCGGAATGAGGGGAGAGTGGGATTAGACTGGGTGGGGTGTGAGGGGGAGAGTGGGATTAGACTGGGTGGGGAGTGAGGGGAGAGTGGGGTTAGACTAGGTGGGGAGTGAGTGGGAGAGTGGGATTAGACTGGGTGGGGAGAGTGGGATTCGACTGGGTGGGGAGTGAGGGGGAGAGTGGGATTAGACTGGGTGGGGAGTGAGGGGAAGAGTGGGATTAGACTGGGTGGGGAGTGTGGGGGAGAGTGGGATTAGACTAAGTAGGAGAGTGGGATTAGACTGGGTGGGGAGTGAGAGGGAGAGTGGGATTAGACTGGGGGGGGAGTGCGGGAATAGACTGGGTGGGGAGTGAGGGGGAGAGTGGGATTTGACTGGGTGGGGAGTGAGGGGGAGAGTAGGATTAGACTGGGTGGGGAGTGAGGGGGAGAGTGGGATTAGACTGGGTGGGGAGTGGGTGAGGGGGAGAGTGGGATTAGACAGGGTGTGGGGTGAGGGAGAGAGTGGGATTAGACTGGGTGGGGAGTGAGTGAGGGGGAGAGTGGGATTAGACTGGGTGGGGAGTGAGTGAGGGGGAGAGTGGGATTAGACTGGGTGGGGAGTGAGTGAGGGGGAGAGTGGGATTAGACAGGGTGAGGAGTGAGGGGGAGAGTGGGATTAGACTGGGTGGGGGGTGAGGGGGAGAGTGGTATTAGACTGGGTGGGGAGTGAGGGGGAGAGTGGGATTAGACTGGGTGGGGAGTGAGGGGGAGAGTGGGATTAGACTGGGTGGGGAGTGAGGGGGAGAGTGGGATTAGACTGGGTGGGGAGTGAGTGAGGGGGAGAGTGGGATTAGACTGGATGGGGAGTGAGGGGGAGAGTGCGATTAGACTGGGTGGGGAGTGAGGGGGAGAGTGGGATTAGACTGGGTGGGAGTGAGGGGGAGAGTGGGAATAGACTGGGTGGGGAGTGAGGCTGAGAGTGGGATTAGACTGGGTCGGGAGTGAGGTGGAGAGTGGGATTAGACTGGGTGGGGAGTGAGGGGGAGAGTGGGATTAGACTGGGTGGGGAGTGAGTGAGGGGGAGAGTGGGATTAGACTGGGTGGGGAATGAGTGAGGGGGAGAGTGGGATTAGACTGGGTGGGGAGTGAGGGGAGAGTGGGATTAGACTGGGTGGGGAGTGAGGGGGAGAGTGGGATTAGACTGGGTGGGGAGTGAGGGGAATAGTGGGTTTACACTGGGTGGGGTGTGAGGGGGAGAGTGGGATTAGACTGGGGGGAGAGTGGGAATAGACTGGGTGGGGAGTGAGTGGGATTAGACTGGGTGGGGAGTGAGGGGGAGAGTGGGATTAGACTGGGTGGGGAGTGAGGGGGAGAGTGGGAATAGACTGGGTGGGGAGTGAGGCTGAGAGTGGGATTAGACTGGGTGGGGAGTGAGGGGGAGAGTGGGATTAGACTGGGTGGGGAGTGAGGGGGAGAGTGGGAATAGACTGGGTGGGGAGTGAGGGGGAGAGTGGGAATAGACTGGGTGGGGAGTGAGGGGGAGAGTGGGATTAGACTGGGTGGGAATGAGGGGGAGAGGGGGATTAGACTGGGTGCGGAATGAGGGGAGAGTGGGATTAGACTGGGTGGGGTGTGAGGGGGAGAGTGGGATTAGACTGGGTGGGGAGTGAGGGGAGAGTGGGGTTAGACTAGGTGGGGAGTGAGTGGGAGAGTGGGATTAGACTGGGTGGGGAGAGTGGGATTCGACTGGGTGGGGAGTGAGGGGGAGAGTGGGATTAGACTAAGTAGGAGAGTGGGATTAGACTGGGTGGGGAGTGAGAGGGAGAGTGGGATTAGACTGGGTGGGGAGTGAGGGGGAGTGCGGGAATAGACTGGGTGGGGAGTGAGGGGGAGAGTGGGATTTGACTGGGTGGGGAGTGAGGGGGCGAGTAGGATTAGACTGGGTGGGGAGTGAGGGGGAGAGTGGGATTAGACTGGGTGGGGAGTGGGTGAGGGGGAGAGTGGGATTAGACAGGGTGTGGGGTGAGGGGGAGAGTGGGATTAGACTGGGTGGGGAGTGAGTGAGGGGGAGAGTGGGATTAGACTGGGTGGGGAGTGAGTGAGGGGGAGAGTGGGATTAGACTGGGTGGGGAGTGAGTGAGGGGGAGAGTGGGATTAGACAGGGTGAGGAGTGAGGGGGAGAGTGGGATTAGAGTGGGTGGGGAGTGAGGGGGAGAGTGGTATTAGACTGGGTGGGGAGTGAGGGGGAGAGTGGGATTAGACTGGGTGGGGAGTGAGGGGGAGAGTGGGATTAGACTGGGTGGGGAGTGAGGGGGAGAGTGGGATTAGACTGGGTGGGGAGTGAGTGAGGGGGAGAGTGGGATTAGACTGGATGGGGAGTGAGGGGGAGAGTGGGATTAGAGTGGGTGGGGAGTGAGGGGGAGAGTGGGATTAGACTGGGTGGGAGTGAGGGGGAGAGTGGGAATAGACTGGGTGGGGAGTGAGGCTGAGAGTGGGATTAGACTGGGTGGGGAGTGAGGTGGAGAGTGGGATTAGACTGGGTGGGGAGTGAGGGGGAGAGTGGGATTAGACTGGGTGGGGAGTGAGTGAGGGGGAGAGTGGGATTAGACTGGGTGGGGAGTGAGGGGGAGAGTGGGATTAGACTGGGTGGTGAGTGAGGGGGAGAGTTGGATTAGACTGGGTGGGGAGTGAGGGGGAGAGTGGGGTTAGACTGGGTGGGGAGTGAGGGGGAGAGTGGGGTTAGACTGGGTGGGGAGTGAGGGGAGAGTGGGATTAGACTGGGTGGGGAGTGAGGGGGAGAGTGGGATTAGACTGGGTGGGGAGTGAAGGGGAGAGTGGGATTAGACAGGGTGGGGAGTGAGGGGAGAGTGGGATTAGACTGGGTGGGGAGTGAGGGGGAGAGTGGGATTGGACTGGGTGGGGAGTGAGGGGAATAGTGGGTTTACACTGGGTGGGGTGTGAGGGGGAGAGTGGGATTAGACTGGGGGGAGATTGGGAATAGACTGGGTGGGGAGTGAGTGGGATTAGACTGGGTGGGGAGTGAGGGGGAGAGTGGGATTCGACTGGGTGGGGAGTGAGGGGGAGAGTGGGAATAGACTGTGTGGTGAGTGAGGCTGAGAGTGGGATTAGACTGGGTCGGGAGTGAGGTGGAGAGTGGGATTAGACTGGGTGGGGAGTGAGGGGGAGAGTGGGATTAGACTGGGTGGGGAGCGAGGGGCGAGTTGGATTAGACTGGGTGGGGAGCGAGGGGGAGAGTGAGATTAGACTGGGTGGGGAGTGAGGGGGAGAGTGGGATTAGACTGGGTGGGGAGTGAGGGGGGAGAGTGAGATTTGACTGGGTGGGGAGTGAGGGGGAGACTGGGATTAGACTGGGTGGGGAGTGAGGGGGAGAGTGGGATTAGACTGGGTGGGGAGTGAGAGGGAGAGTGGGATTAGACTGGGTGGGGAGTGAGTGAGGGGGAGAGTGGGATTAGACTGGGTGGGGAGTGAGGGGGAGTGTGGGATTAGACTGCGTGGGGAGTGAGGAGAGTGGGATTAGACTGGGTGGGGAGTGAGGGGAAGAGTGGGATTAGACTGGGTGGGGAGTGAGGGGGGAGTGGGGTTAGACTGGGTGGGGAGTGAGGGGGAGAGTGGGATTAGACTGGGTGGGGAGTGAGGGGGAGAGTGGGGTTAGACTGGGTGGGGAGTGAGGGGGAGAGTGGGATTAGACTGGGTGGGAATGAGGGGGAGAGGGGGATTAGACTGGGTGGGGAGTGAGGGGGAGAGTGGGATTAGACTGGGTGGGGACTGAGGGGGGAGTGTGGGATTAGACTGTGTGGGGAGTGAGAGGGAGAGTGGGATTAGACTGGGTGGGGAGTGAGCGGGAGAGTGGGATTAGACCTGGTGGGGAATGAGGGGGAGAGTGGGATTAGACTGGGTGGGGAGTGAGGGGGAGAGTGGTATTAGACTGGGTGGGGAATGAGGGGGAGAGTGGGAATAGACTGGGTGGGGAGCGAGGGGAAGAGTGGGAATAGACTGGGTGAGGAGCGAGGGGAAGAGTGGGAATAGACTGGGTGGGGAGCGAGGGCGAGAGTGGGATTAGACTGTGTGGGGAGTGAGGGGGGAGAGTGAGATTAGACTGATTGGGGAGTGAGGGGGAGAGTGGGATTAGACTGGGTGGGGAGTGAGGGGGAGAGTGGGGTTAGACTGGGTGGGGAGTGAGGGGGAGAGTGGGATTAGACTGGGTGGGGAGTGAGGGTGAGAGTGGGGTTAGACTGGGTGGGGAGTGAGGGGGAGAGTGGGATTAGACTGGGTGGGAATGAGGGGGAGAGGGGGATTAGACTGGGTGCGGAATGAGGGGAGAGTGGGATTAGACTGGGTGGGGTGTGAGGGGGAGAGTTGGATTAGACTGGGTGGGGAGTGAGTGAGGGGGAGAGTGGGATGAGACTGGGTGGGGAGTGAGGGGGAGTGTGGGATTAGACTGGGTGGGGAGTGAGGGGGAGAGTGGGATTAGACTGGGTGGGGAGTGAGGGGAGAGTGGGATTTGACTGGGTGGGGAGTGAGGGGAGAGTGGGATTAGACTGGGTGTGGAATGAGGAGGAGAGTGGGATTAGACTGGGTGGGGAGTGGGGGGAGAGTGGGATTAGACTGGGTGGGGAGTGAGGGGGAGAGTGGGAATAGACTGGGTGGGGAGTGAGGGGGAGAGTGGGAATAGACTGGGTGGGGAGTGAGGGGGAGAGTGGGATTAGACTGGGTGGGAATGAGGGGGAGAGGGGGATTAGACTGGGTGCGGAATGAGGGGAGAGTGGGATTAGACTGGGTGGGGTGTGAGGGGGAGAGTGGGATTAGACTGGGTGGGGAGTGAGGGGAGAGTGGGGTTAGACTAGGTGGGGAGTGAGTGGGAGAGTGGGATTAGACTGGGTGGGGAGAGTGGGGTTCGACTGGGTGGGGAGTGAGGGGGAGAGTGGGATTAGACTGGGTGGGGAGTGAGGGGAAGAGTGGGATTAGACTGGGTGGGGAGTGTGGGGGAGAGTGGGATTAGACTAAGTAGGAGAGTGGGATAAGACTGGGTGGGGAGTGAGAGGGAGAGTGGGATTAGACTGGGGGGGGAGTGCGGGAATAGACTGGGTGGGGAGTGAGGGGGAGAGTGGGATTTCACTGGGTGGGGAGTGAGGGGGAGAGTAGGATTAGACTGGGTGGGGAGTGAGGGGGAGAGTGGGATTAGACTGGGTGGGGAGTGGGTGAGGGGGAGAGTGGGATTAGACAGGGTGTGGGGTGAGGGAGAGAGTGGGATTAGACTGGGTGGGGAGTGAGTGAGGGGGAGAGTGGGATTAGACTGGGTGGGGAGTGAGTGAGGGGGAGAGTGGGATTAGACTGGGTGGGGAGTGAGTGAGGGGGAGAGTGGGATTAGACAGGGTGGGGAGTGAGTGAGGGGGAGAGTGGGATTAGACTGGGTGGGGAGTGAGTGAGGGGGAGAGTGGGATTAGACTGGGTGGGGAGTGAGTGAGGGGGAGAGTGGGATTAGACAGGGTGAGGAGTGAGGGGGAGAGTGGGATTAGACTGGGTGGGGGGTGAGGGGGAGAGTGGTATTAGACTGGGTGGGGAGTGAGGGGGAGAGTGGGATTAGACTGGGTGGGGAGTGAGGGGGAGAGTGGGATTAGACTGGGTGGGGAGTGAGGGGGAGAGTGGGATTAGACTGGGTGGGGAGTGAGTGAGGGGGAGAGTGGGATTAGACTGGATGGGGAGTGAGCGGGAGAGTGGGATTAGACTGGGTGGGGAGTGAGGGGGAGAGTGGGATTAGACTGGGTGGGAGTGAGGGGGAGAGTGGGAATAGACTGGGTGGGGAGTGAGGCTGAGAGTGGGATTAGACTGGGTCGGGAGTGAGGTGGAGAGTGGGATTAGACTGGGTGGGGAGTGAGGGGGAGAGTGGGATTAGACTGGGTGGGGAGTGAGTGAGGGGGAGAGTGGGATTAGACTGGGTGGGGAATGAGTGAGGGGGAGAGTGGGATTAGACTGGGTGGGGAGTGAGGGGAGAGTGGGATTGGACTGGGTGGGGAGTGAGGGGGAGAGTGGGATTAGACTGGGTGGGGAGTGAGGGGAATAGTGGGTTTACACTGGGTGGGGTGTGAGGGGGAGAGTGGGATTAGACTGGGGGAGAGTGGGAATAGACTGGGTGGGGAGTCAGTGGGATTAGACTGGGTGGGGAGTGAGGGGGAGAGTGGGATTAGACTGGGTGGGGAGTGAGGGGGAGAGTGGGAATAGACTGGGTGGGGAGTGAGGCTGAGAGTGGGATTAGACTGGGTGGGGAGTGAGGGGGAGAGTGGGATTAGACTGGGTGGGGAGTGAGGGGGAGAGTGGGAATAGACTGGGTGGGGAGTGAGGGGGAGAGTGGGAATAGACTGGGTGGGGAGTGAGGGGGAGAGTGGGATTAGACTGGGTGGGAATGAGGGGGAGAGGGGGATTAGACTGGGTGTGGAATGAGGGGAGAGTGGGATTAGACTGGGTGGGGTGTGAGGGGGAGAGTGGGATTAGACTGGGTGGGGAGTGAGGGGAGAGTGGGGTTAGACTAGGTGGGGAGTGAGTGGGAGAGTGGGATTAGACTGGGTGGGGAGAGTGGGATTCGACTGGGTGGGGAGTGAGGGGGAGAGTGGGATTAGACTAAGTAGGAGAGTGGGATTAGACTGGGTGGGGAGTGAGAGGGAGAGTGGGATTAGACTGGGTGGGGAGTGAGGGGGAGTGCGGGAATAGACTGGGTGGGGAGTGAGGGGGAGAGTGGGATTTGACTGGGTGGGGAGTGAGGGGGCGAGTAGGATTAGACTGGGTGGGGAGTGAGGGGGAGAGTGGGATTAGACTGGGTGGGGAGTGGGTGAGGCGGAGAGTGGGATTAGACAGGGTGTGGGGTGAGGGGGAGAGTGGGATTAGACTGGGTGGGGAGTGAGTGAGGGGGAGAGTGGGATTAGACTGGGTGGGGAGTGAGTGAGGGGGAGAGTGGGATTAGACAGGGTGAGGAGTGAGGGGGAGAGTGGGATTAGAGAGGGTGGGGAGTGAGGGGGAGAGTGGTATTAGACTGGGTGGGGAGTGAGGGGGAGAGTGGGATTAGACTGGGTGGGGAGTGAGGGGGAGAGTGGGATTAGACTGGGTGGGGAGTGAGGGGGAGAGTGGGATTAGACTGGGTGGGGAGTGAGTGAGGGGGAGAGTGGGATTAGACTGGATGGGGAGTGAGGGGGAGAGTGGGATTAGAGTGGGTGGGGAGTGAGGGGGAGAGTGGGATTAGACTGGGTGGGAGTGAGGGGGAGAGTGGGAATAGACTGGGTGGGGAGTGAGGCTGAGAGTGGGATTAGACTGGGTCGGGAGTGAGGTGGAGAGTGGGATTAGACTGGGTGGGGAGTGAGGGGGAGAGTGGGATTAGACTGGGTGGGGAGTGAGTGAGGGGGAGAGTGGGATTAGACTGGATGGGGAATGAGTGAGGGGGAGAGTGGGATTAGACTGGGTGGGGAATGAGTGAGGGGGAGAGTGGCATTAGACTGGGTGGGGAGTGAGGGGGAATGTGGGATTAGACTGGGTGGGGAGTGAGGGGCAGAGTGGGTTTAGACTGGGTGGGGAGTGACTGAGGGGGAGAGTGGGATTAGACAGGGTGGGGAGTGAGGGGGAGAGTGGGATTAGACTGGGTGGGGAGTGAGGATGAGAGTGGGATTAGACTGGGTGGGGAGTGAGGGGGAGAGTGGGATTAGACTGGGTGGGGAGCGAGGGGCGAGTGGAATTAGACTGGGTGGGGAGTGGGGAGAGTGGGATTAGACTGGTTGTGGAGTGAGGGGGAAGTGGGATTAGAGTGGGGAGTGAGGGGGAGAGTGAGATTAGAGCGGGTGGGGAGTGAGGGGGAAAATGGGATTAGACTGTGGGGAGTGAGGGGGAGAGTGGGATTGACTGGGTGGGGAGTGAGGGGGAGAGTGGGAGTAGACTGGGTGGAGAGTGAGGGGGATTAGAGTGGGTGGGGAGTGAGTGAGGGGGAGAGTGGGATTAGACTGGGTGGGGAGTGAGTGAGGGGGAGAGTGGGATTAGACTGGGTGGGGAATGAGTGAGGGGGAGAGTGGGATTAGACTGGGTGGGGAGTGAGGGGGAATGTGGGATTAGACTGGGTGGGGAGTGAGGGGGAGAGTGGGATTCGACTGGGTGGGGAGTGAGTGAGGGGGAGAGTGGGATTAGACAGGGTGGGGAGTGAGGAGGAGAGTGGGATTAGACTGGGTGGGGAGTGAGGGGGAGAGTGGGATTAGACTGTGGGTAGTGAGGGGGAGAGTGGGATTAGACTACGTGGGCAGTGAGGCTGAGAGTGGGATTAGACTGGGTCGGGAGTGAGGTGGAGAGTGGGATTAGACTGGGTGGGGAGTGACGGGGAGAGTGGGATTAGACTGGGTGGGGAGCGAGGGGCGAGTTGGATTAGACTGGGTGGGGAGCGAGGGGGAGAGTGAGATTAGACTGGGTGGGGAGTGAGGGGGAGAGTGGGATTAGACTGGGTGGGGAGTGAGGGGGGAGAGTGAGATTTGACTGGGTGGGCAGTGAGGGGGAGACTGGGTTTAGACTGGGTGGGGAGTGAGGGGGAGAGTGGGATTAGACTGGGTGGGGACTGAGAGGGAGAGTGGGATTAGACTGGGTGGGGAGTGAGGGGGAAGAGTGGGATTAGACTGGGTGGGGAGTGAGCGGGAGAGTGGGATTAGACCTGGTGGGGAGTGAGGGGGAGAGTGGGATTAGACTCGGTGGGGAGTGAGGGGGAGAGTGGGATTCGACTGGATGGGGAGTGAGTGAGGGGGAGAGTGGGATTAGACTGGGTGGGGAGTGAGGGGGAGTGTGGGATTAGACTGCGTGGGGAGTGAGGAGAGTGGGATTAGACTGGGTGGGGAGTGAGGGGGAGAGTGGGATTAGACTGGGTGGGGAGTGAGGGGGGAGTGGGGTTAGACTGGGTGGGGAGTGAGGGGGAGAGTGGGATTAGACTGGGTGGGGAGTGAGGGGGAGAGTGGGGTTAGACTGGGTGGGGAGTGAGGGGGAGAGTGGGATTAGACTGGGTGGGAATGAGGGGGAGAGGGGGATTAGACTGGGTGGGGAATGAGAGGGAGAGTGGGATTAGACTGGGTGGGGACTGAGGGGGGAGTGTGGGATTAGACTGTGTGGGGAGTGAGAGGGAGAGTGGGATTAGACTGGGTGGGGAGTGAGCGGGAGAGTGGGATTAGACCTGGTGGGGAATGAGGGGGAGAGTGGGATTAGACTGGGTGGGGAGTGAGGGGGAGAGTGGTATTAGACTGGGTGGGGAATGAGGGGGAGAGTGGGAATAGACTGGGTGGGGAGCGAGGGGAAGAGTGGGAATAGACTGGGTGAGGAGCGAGGGGAAGAGTGGGAATAGACTGGGTGGGGAGCGAGGGCGAGAGTGGGAATAGACTGGGTGGGGAGTGACGGTGAGAGTGGGATTAGACTGTGTGGGGAGTGAGGGGGGAGAGTGAGATTAGACTGGGTGGGGAGTGAGGGGGAGAGTGGGATTAGACTGGGTGGGGAGTGAGGGGGAGAGTGGGATTAGACTGGGTGGGGAGTGGGGTTAGACTGGGTGGGGAGTGAGGGGGAGAGTGGGATTAGACTGGGTGGGGAGTGAGGGGGAGAGTGGGGTTAGACTGGGTGGGGAGTGAGGGGGAGAGTGGGATTAGACTGGGTGGGAATGAGGGGGAGAGGGGGATTAGACTGGGTGCGGAATGAGGGGAGAGTGGGATTAGACTGGGTGGGGTGTGAGGGGGAGAGTGGGATTAGACTGGGTGGGGAGTGAGTGAGGGGGAGAGTGGGATTAGACTGGGTGGGGAGTGAGGGGGAGTGTGGGATTAGACTGGGTGGGGAGTGAGGGGGAGAGTGGGATTAGACTGGGTGGGGAGTGAGGGGAGAGTGGGATTTGACTGGGTGGGGAGTGAGGGGAGAGTGGGATTAGACTGGGTGTGGAATGAGGAGGAGAGTGGGATTAGACTGGGTGGGGAGTGGGGGGAGAGTGGGATTAGACTGGGTGGGGAGTGAGGGGGAGAGTGGGAATAGACTGGGTGGGGAGTGAGGGGGAGAGTGGGATTAGACTGGGTGGGAATGAGGGGGAGAGGGGGATTAGACTGGGTGCGGAATGAGGGGAGAGTGGGATTAGACTGGGTGGGGTGTGAGGGGGAGAGTGGGATTAGACTGGGTGGGGAGTGAGGGGAGAGTGGGGTTAGACTAGGTGGGGAGTGAGTGGGAGAGTGGGATTAGACTGGGTGGGGAGAGTGGGATTCGACTGGGTGGGGAGTGAGGGGGAGAGTGGGATTAGACTGGGTGGGGAATGAGGGGAAGAGTGGGATTAGACTGGGTGGGGAGTGTGGGGGAGAGTGGGATTAGACTAAGTAGGAGAGTGGGATTAGACTGGGTGGGGAGTGAGAGGGAGAGTGGGATTAGACTGGGTGGGGAGTGAGGGGGAGTGCGGGAATAGACTGGGTGGGGAGTGAGTGGGAGAGTGGGATTTGACTGGGTGGGGAGTGAGGGGGAGAGTAGGATTAGACTGGGTGGGGAGTGAGGGGGAGAGTGGGATTAGACTGGGTGGGGAGTGGGTGAGGGCGAGAGTGGGATTAGACAGGGTGTGGGGTGAGGGGGAGAGTGGGATTAGACTGGGTGGGGAGTGAGTGAGGGGGAGAGTGGGATTAGACTGGGTGGGGAGTGAGTGAGGGGGAGAGTGGGATTAGACTGGGTGGGGAGTGAGTGAGGGGGAGAGTGGGATTAGACAGGGTGAGGAGTGAGGGGGAGAGTGGGATTAGACTGGGTGGGGGGTGAGGGGGAGAGTGGTATTAGACTGGGTGGGGAGTGAGGGGGAGAGTGGGATTAGACTGGGTGGGGAGTGAGGGGGAGAGTGGGATTAGACTGGGTGGGGAGTGAGGGGGAGAGTGGGATTAGACTGGGTGGTGAGTGAGTGAGGGGGAGAGTGGGATTAGACTGGGTGGGGAGTGAGGGGGAGTGTGGGATTAGACTGGGTGGGGAGTGAGGGGGAGAGTGGGATTAGACTGGGTGGGGAGTGAGGGGAGAGTGGGATTTGACTGGGTGGGGAGTGAGGGGAGAGTGGGATTAGACTGGGTGTGGAATGAGGAGGAGAGTGGGATTAGACTGGGTGGGGAGTGGGGGGAGAGTGGGATTAGACTGGGTGGGGAGTGAGGGGGAGAGTGGGAATAGACTGGGTGGGGAGTGAGGGGGAGAGTGGGATTAGACTGGGTGGGAATGAGGGGGAGAGGGGGATTAGACTGGGTGCGGAATGAGGGGAGAGTGGGATTAGACTGGGTGGGGTGTGAGGGGGAGAGTGGGATTAGACTGGGTGGGGAGTGAGGGGAGAGTGGGGTTAGACTAGGTGGGGAGTGAGTGGGAGAGTGGGATTAGACTGGGTGGGGAGAGTGGGATTCGACTGGGTGGGGAGTGAGGGGGAGAGTGGGATTAGACTGGGTGGGGAATGAGGGGAAGAGTGGGATTAGACTGGGTGGGGAGTGTGGGGGAGAGTGGGATTAGACTAAGTAGGAGAGTGGGATTAGACTGGGTGGGGAGTGAGAGGGAGAGTGGGATTAGACTGGGTGGGGAGTGAGGGGGAGTGCGGGAATAGACTGGGTGGGGAGTGAGTGGGAGAGTGGGATTTGACTGGGTGGGGAGTGAGGGGGAGAGTAGGATTAGACTGGGTGGGGAGTGAGGGGGAGAGTGGGATTAGACTGGGTGGGGAGTGGGTGAGGGCGAGAGTGGGATTAGACAGGGTGTGGGGTGAGGGGGAGAGTGGGATTAGACTGGGTGGGGAGTGAGTGAGGGGGAGAGTGGGATTAGACTGGGTGGGGAGTGAGTGAGGGGGAGAGTGGGATTAGACTGGGTGGGGAGTGAGTGAGGGGGAGAGTGGGATTAGACAGGGTGAGGAGTGAGGGGGAGAGTGGGATTAGACTGGGTGGGGGGTGAGGGGGAGAGTGGTATTAGACTGGGTGGGGAGTGAGGGGGAGAGTGGGATTAGACTGGGTGGGGAGTGAGGGGGAGAGTGGGATTAGACTGGGTGGGGAGTGAGGGGGAGAGTGGGATTAGACTGGGTGGTGAGTGAGTGAGGGGGAGAGTGGGATTAGACTGGATGGGGAGTGAGGGGGAGAGTGGGAGAGTGGGATTAGACTGGGTGGGAGTGAGGGGGAGAGTGGGAATAGACTGGGTGGGGAGTGAGGCTGAGAGTGGGATTAGACTGGGTCGGGAGTGAGGTGGAGAGTGGGATTAGACTGGGTGGGGAGTGAGGGGGAGAGTGGGATTAGACTGGGTGGGGAGTGAGTGAGGGGGAGAGTGGGATTAGACTGGGTGGGGAATGAGTGAGGGGGAGAGTGGGATTAGACTGGGTGGGGAGTGAGGGGAGAGTGGGATTAGACTGGGTGGGGAGTGAGGGGGAGAGTGGGATTAGACTGGGTGGGGAGTGAGGGGAATAGTGGGTTTACACTGGGTGGGGTGTGAGGGGGAGAGTGGGATTAGACTGGGGGGGAGAGTGGGAATCGACTGGGTGGGGAGTGAGTGGGATTAGACTGGGTGGGGAGTGAGGGGGAGAGTGGGATTAGACTGGGTGGGGAGTGAGGGGGGAGAGTGGGAATAGACTGGGTGGGGAGTGAGGCTGAGAGTGGGATTAGACTGGGTGGGGGAGTGAGGGGGAGAGTGGGATTTGACTGGGTGGGGAGTGAGGGGGAGAGTGGGAATAGACTGGGTGGGGAGTGAGGGGGAGAGTGGGAATAGACTGGGTGGGGAGTGAGGGGGAGAGTGGGATTAGACTGGGTGGGAATGAGGGGGAGAGGGGGATTAGACTGGGTGCGGAATGAGGGGAGAGTGGGATTAGACTGGGTGGGGTGTGAGGGGGAGAGTGGGATTAGACTGGGTGGGGAGTGAGGGGAGAGTGGGGTTAGACTAGGTGGGGAGTGAGTGGGAGAGTGGGATTAGACTGGGTGGGGAGAGTGGGATTCGACTGGGTGGGGAGTGAGGGGGAGAGTGGGATTAGACTGGGTGGGGAGTGAGGGGGAGAGTGGGATTAGACTGGGTGGGGAGTGAGAGGGAGAGTGGGATTAGACTGGGTGGGGAGTGAGGGGGAGTGCGGGAATAGACTGGGTGGGGAGTGAGGGGGAGAGTGGGATTAGACTGGGTGGGGAGTGAGTGAGGGGGAGAGTTGGATTAGACTGGGTGGGGAGTGAATGAGGGGGAGAGTGGGATTAGACTGGGTGGGGAGTGAGTGAGGGGGAGAGTGGGATTAGACAGGGTGAGGAGTGAGGGGGGAGAGTGGGATTAGACTGGGTGAGGAGTGAGGGGGAGAGTGGTATTAGACTGGGTGGGGAGTGAGGGGGAGAGTGGGATTAGACTGGGTGGGGAGTGAGTGAGGGGGAGAGTGGGATTAGACTGGATGGGGAGTGAGGGGGAGAGTGGGATTAGACTGGGTGGGAGTGAGGGGGAGAGTGGGAATAGACTGGGTGGGAGTGAGGGGGAGAGTGGGAATAGACTGGGTGGGGAGTGAGGCTGAGAGTGGGATTAGACTGGGTCGGGAGTGAGGTGGAGAGTGGGATTAGACTGGGTGGGGAGTGAGGGGGAGAGTGGGATTAGACTGGGTGGGGAATGAGTGAGGGGGAGAGTGGGATTAGACTGGGTGGGGAGTGAGGGGGAATGTGGGATTAGACTGGTTGGGGAGTGAGGGGCAGAGTGGGTTTAGACTGGGTGGGGAGTGACTGAGGGGGAGAGTGGGATTAGACTGGGTGGGGAGTGATGGGGAGAGAGGGATTAGACTACGTGGGGAGTGAGGGGAGAGTGGGAATAGACTGGTTGGGGAGTGAGGGGGAAGTGACATTATACTGGGGAGTGAGGGGGAGAGTGAGATTAGACTGGGTGGGGAGTGAGGGGGAAAATGGGATTAAAATTTGGGGAGTGAGGGGGAGAGTGGGATTAGACTGGGTGGGAAGTGAGGGGGAGAGGGGGATTAGACTGGGTGGGGAGTGAGGTGGAGAGTGGGATTAGACTGGGTGGGGAGTGAGGGGGAGAGTGGGATTAGACGAGGTGGGGAGTGAGGGGGAGAGTGGGATTAGACTGGGTGGGGAGTGAGGGGAGAGTGGGATTAGACTGGGTGTGGAATGAGGGGGAGAGTGGGATTAGACTGGGTGGGGAGTGGGGGAGAGTGGGGTTAGACTGGGTGGGGAGTGAGGGGGAGAGTGGGATTAGACTGGGTGGGAATGAGGGGGAGAGGGGGATTGGACTGGGTGGGGAATGAGAGGGAGAGTGGGATTAGACTGGGTGGGGAGTGAGGGGGAGTGTGGGATTAGACTGTGTGGGGAGTGAGAGGGAGAGTGGGATGAGACTGGGTGGGGAGTGAGGGGGAGAGTGGGATTAGACTGGGTGGGGAGTGAGGGGGAGAGTGGGATTAGACTGGGTGGGAGTGAGGGGGAGAGTGGGAATAGACTGGGTGGGGAGTGAGGCTGAGAGTGGGATTAGACTGGGTCGGGAGTGAGGTGGAGAGTGGGATTAGACTGGGTGGGGAGTGAGGGGGAGAGTGGGATTAGACTGGGTGGGGAGTGAGTGAGGGGGAGAGTGGGATTAGACTGTGTGGGGAGTGAGTGAGGGGGAGTGTGGGATTTGACTGGGTGGGGAATGAGTGAGGGGGAGAGTGGGATTAGACTGGGTGGGGAGTGAGGGGGAATGTGGGATTAGACTGGGTGGGGAGTGAGGGGCAGAGTGGGTTTAGACTGGGTGGGGAGTGAGTGAGGGGGAGAGTGGGATTAGACAGGGTGGAGAGTGAGGGGGAGACTGGGATTAGACTGGGTGGGGAGTGAGGGGGAGAGTGGGATTAGACTGGGTGGTGAGTGAGGGGGAGAGTTGGATTAGACTGGGTGGGGAGTGAGGGGGAGAGTGGGGTTAGACTGGGTGGGGAGTGAGGGGGAGAGTGGGGTTAGACTGGGTGGGGAGTGAGGGGAGAGTGGGATTAGACTGGGTGGGGAGTGAGGGGGAGAGTGGGATTAGACTGGGTGGGGAGTGAGGTGGTGAGTGGGATTAGACAGGGTGGGGAGTGAGGGGAGAGTGGGATTAGACTGGGTGGGGAGTGAGGGGGAGAGTGGGATTAGACTGGGTGGGGAGTGAGGGGAATAGTGGGTTTACACTGGGTGGGGTGTGAGGGGGAGAGTGGGATTAGACTGGGGGGAGAGTGGGATTAGACTGGGTGGGGAGTGAGGGGGAGAGTGGGAATAGACTAGGTGGGGAGTGAGGCTGAGAGTGGGATTAGACTGGGTCGGGAGTGAGGTGGAGAGTGGGATTAGACTGGGTGGGGAGTGAGGGGGGAGAGTGGGATTAGACTGGGTGGGGAGCGAGGGGCGAGTTGGATTAGACTGGGTGGGGAGCGAGGGGGAGAGTGAGATTAGACTGGGTGGGGAGTGAGGGGGAGAGTGGGATTAGACTGGGTGGGGAGTGAGGGGGGAGAGTGAGATTTGACTGGGTGGGGAGTGAGGGGGAGACTGGGATTAGATTGGGTGGGGAGTGAGGGGGAGAGTGGGATTAGACTGGGTGGGGAGTGAGCGGGAGAGTGGGATTAGACCTGGTGGGGAGTGAGGGGGAGAGTGGGATTAGACTCGGTGGGGAGTGAGGGGGAGAGTGGGATTCGACTGGGTGGGGAGTGAGTGAGGGGGAGAGTGGGATTAGACTGGGTGGGGAGTGAGGGGGAGTGTGGGATTAGACTGCTTGGGGAGTGAGGAGAGTGGGATTAGACTGGGTGGGGAGTGAGGGGGAGAGTGGGATTAGACTGGGTGGGGAGTGAGGGGGAGAGTGGGGTTAGATTGGGTGGGGAGTGAGGGGGAGAGTGGGATTAGACTGGGTGGGAATGAGGGGGAGAGGGGGATTAGACTGGGTGGGGAATGAGAGGGAGAGTGGGATTAGACTGGGTGGGGAGTGAGGGGGAGAGTGGGATTAGACGAGGTGGGGAGTGAGGGGGAGAGTGGGATTAGACTGGGTGGGGAGTGAGGGGAGAGTGGGATTAGACTGGGTGTGGAATGAGGGGGAGAGTGGGATTAGACTGGGTGGGGAGTGGGGGAGAGTGGGGTTAGACTGGGTGGGGAGTGAGGGGGAGAGTGGGATTAGACTGGGTGGGAATGAGGGGGAGAGGGGGATTGGACTGGGTGGGGAATGAGAGGGAGAGTGGGATTAGACTGGGTGGGGAGTGAGGGGGAGTGTGGGATTAGACTGTGTGGGGAGTGAGAGGGAGAGTGGGATGAGACTGGGTGGGGAGTGAGGGGGAGAGTGGGATTAGACTGGGTGGGGAGTGAGGGGGAGAGTGGGATTAGACTGGGTGGGAGTGAGGGGGAGAGTGGGAATAGACTGGGTGGGGAGTGAGGCTGAGAGTGGGATTAGACTGGGTCGGGAGTGAGGTGGAGAGTGGGATTAGACTGGGTGGGGAGTGAGGGGGAGAGTGGGATTAGACTGGGTGGGGAGTGAGTGAGGGGGAGAGTGGGATTAGACTGGGTGGGGAGTGAGGGGGAATGTGTGATTAGACTGGGTGGGGAGTGAGGGGCAGAGTGGGTTTAGACTGGGTGGGGAGTGAGTGAGGGGGAGAGTGGGATTAGACAGGGTGGAGAGTGAGGGGGAGAGTGGGATTAGACTGGGTGGTGAGTGAGGGGGAGAGTTGGATTAGACTGGGTGGGGAGTGAGGGGGAGAGTGGGGTTAGACTGGGTGGGGAGTGAGGGGGAGAGTGGGGTTAGACTGGGTGGGGAG
This sequence comes from Somniosus microcephalus, assembly GCF_052327205.1. NCBI lineage: Eukaryota > Metazoa > Chordata > Chondrichthyes > Squaliformes > Somniosidae > Somniosus > Somniosus microcephalus. Next base: position 95,085,415 of record NC_140990.1, on the reverse strand, counting down.
TGAGGGGAGAGTGGGATTAGACTGGGTGGGGAGTGAGGGGGAGAGTGGGATTAGACTGGGTGGGGAGTGAGGTGGTGAGTGGGATTAGACAGGGTGGGGAGTGAGGGGAGAGTGGGATTAGACTGGGTGGGGAGTGAGGGGGAGAGTGGGATTAGACTGGGTGGGGAGTGAGGGGAATAGTGGGTTTACACTGGGTGGGGTGTGAGGGGGAGAGTGGGATTAGACTGGGGGGAGAGTGGGAATAGACTGGGTGGGGAGTGAGTGGGATTAGACTGGGTGGGGAGTGAGGGGGAGAGTGGGATTAGACTGGGTGGGGAGTGAGGGGGAGAGTGGGAATAGACTGGGTGGGGAGTGAGGCTGAGAGTGGGATTAGACTGGGTCGGGAGTGAGGTGGAGAGTGGGATTAGACTGGGTGGGGAGTGAGGGGGAGAGTGGGATTAGACTGGGTGGGGAGCGAGGGGCGAGTTGGATTAGACTGGGTGGGGAGCGAGGGGGAGAGTGAGATTAGACTGGGTGGGGAGTGAGGGGGAGAGTGGGATTAGACTGGGTGGGGAGTGAGGGGGGAGAGTGAGATTTGACTGGGTGGGGAGTGAGGGGGAGACTGGGATTAGACTGGGTGGGGAGTGAGGGGGAGAGTGGGATTAGACTGGGTGGGGAGTGAGCGGGAGAGTGGGATTAGACCTGGTGGGGAGTGAGGGGGAGAGTGGGATTAGACTCGGTGGGGAGTGAGGGGGAGAGTGGGATTCGACTGGGTGGGGAGTGAGTGAGGGGGAGAGTGGGATTAGACTGGGTGGAGAGTGAGGGGGAGTGTGGGATTAGACTGCGTGGGGAGTGAGGAGAGTGGGATTAGACTGGGTGGGGAGTGAGGGGGAGAGTGGGATTAGACTGGGTGGGGAGTGAGGGGGAGAGTGGGGTTAGATTGGGTGGGGAGTGAGGGGGAGAGTGGGATTAGACTGGGTGGGAATGAGGGGGAGAGGGGGATTAGACTGGGTGGGGAATGAGAGGGGGAGTGGGATTAGACTGGGTGGGGAGTGAGGGGGAGAGTGGGATTAGACTGGGTGGGGAGTGAGGGGGAGAGTGGGATTAGACTGGGTGGGGAGTGAGAGGGAGAGTGGGATTAGACTGGGTGGGGAGTGAGGGGGAAGAGCGGGATTAGACTGGGTGGGGAGTGAGCGGGAGAGTGGGATTAGACCTGGTGGGGAGTGAGGGGGAGAGTGGGATTAGACTCGGTGGGGAGTGAGGGGGAGAGTGGGATTCGACTGGGTGGGGAGTGAGTGAGGGGGAGAGTGGGATTAGACTGGGGGGGCAGTGTGGGATTAGACTGCGTGGGGAGTGAGGAGTGTGGGATTAGACTGGGTGGGGAGTGAGGGGGAGAGTGGGATTAGACTGGGTGGGGAGTGAGGGGGGAGTGGGGTTAGACTGGGTGGGGAGTGAGGGGGAGAGTGGGATTGGACTGGGTGGGGAGAGTGGGGTTAGATTGGGTGGGGAGTGAGAGGGAGAGTGGGATTAGACTGGGTGGGAATGAGGGGGAGAGGGGGATTAGACTGGGTGGGGAATGAGAGGGAGAGTGGGATTAGACTGGGTGGGGACTGAGGGGGGAGTGTGGGATTAGACTGTGTGGGGAGTGAGAGGGAGAGTCGGATTAGACTGGGTGGGGAGTGAGCGGGAGAGTGGGATTAGACCTGGTGGGGAATGAGGGGGAGAGTGGGATTAGACTGGGTGGGGAGTGAGGGGGAGAGTGGTATTAGACTGGGTGGGGAATGAGGGGGAGAGTGGGGTTAGACTGGGTGGGGAGTGAGGGGAGAGTGGGATTAGACTGGGTGGGGAGTGAGGGGGAGAGTGGGATTAGACTGGGTGGGGAGTGAGGTGGTGAGTGGGATTAGACAGGGTGGGGAGTGAGGGGAGAGTGGGATTAGACTGGGTGGGGAGTGAGGGGGAGAGTGGGATTAGACTGGGTGGGGCGTGAGGGGAATAGTGGGTTTACACTGGGTGGGGTGTGAGGGGGAGAGTGGGATTAGACTGGGGGGAGAGTGGGATTAGACTGGGTGGGGAGTGAGGGGGAGAGTGGGAATAGACTAGGTGGGGAGTGAGGCTGAGAGTGGGATTAGACTGGGTCGGGAGTGAGGTGGAGAGTGGGATTAGACTGGGTGGGGAGTGAGGGGGAGAGTGGGATTAGACTGGGTGGGGAGCGAGGGGCGAGTTGGATTAGACTGGGTGGGGAGCGAGGGGGAGAGTGAGATTAGACTGGGTGGGGAGTGAGGGGGAGAGTGGGATTAGACTGGGTGGGGAGTGAGGGGGAGACTGGGATTAGATTGGGTGGGGAGTGAGGGGGAGAGTGGGATTAGACTGGGTGGGGAGTGAGCGGGAGAGTGGGATTAGACCTGGTGGGGAGTGAGGGGGAGAGTGGGATTAGACTCGGTGGGGAGTGAGGGGGAGAGTGGGATTCGACTGGGTGGGGAGTGAGTGAGGGGGAGAGTGGGATTAGACTGGGTGGGGAGTGAGGGGGAGTGTGGGATTAGACTGCTTGGGGAGTGAGGAGAGTGGGATTAGACTGGGTGGGGAGTGAGGGGGAGAGTGGGATTAGACTGGGTGGGGAGTGAGGGGGAGAGTGGGGTTAGATTGGGTGGGGAGTGAGGGGGAGAGTGGGATTAGACTGGGTGGGAATGAGGGGGAGAGGGGGATTAGACTGGGTGGGGAATGAGAGGGAGAGTGGGATTAGACTGGGTGGGGAGTGAGGGGGAGAGTGGGATTAGACGAGGTGGGGAGTGAGGGGGAGAGTGGGATTAGACTGGGTGGGGAGTGAGGGGAGAGTGGGATTAGACTGGGTGTGGAATGAGGGGGAGAGTGGGATTAGACTGGGTGGGGAGTGGGGGAGAGTGGGGTTAGACTGGGTGGGGAGTGAGGGGGAGAGTGGGATTAGACTGGGTGGGAATGAGGGGGAGAGGGGGATTGGACTGGGTGGGGAATGAGAGGGAGAGTGGGATTAGACTGGGTGGGGAGTGAGGGGGAGTGTGGGATTAGACTGTGTGGGGAGTGAGAGGGAGAGTGGGATGAGACTGGGTGGGGAGTGAGGGGGAGAGTGGGATTAGACTGGGTGGGGAGTGAGGGGGAGAGTGGGATTAGACTGGGTGGGAGTGAGGGGGAGAGTGGGAATAGACTGGGTGGGGAGTGAGGCTGAGAGTGGGATTAGACTGGGTCGGGAGTGAGGTGGAGAGTGGGATTAGACTGGGTGGGGAGTGAGGGGGAGAGTGGGATTAGACTGGGTGGGGAGTGAGTGAGGGGGAGAGTGGGATTAGACTGTGTGGGGAGTGAGTGAGGGGGAGTGTGGGATTTGACTGGGTGGGGAATGAGTGAGGGGGAGAGTGGGATTAGACTGGGTGGGGAGTGAGGGGGAATGTGTGATTAGACTGGGTGGGGAGTGAGGGGCAGAGTGGGTTTAGACTGGGTGGGGAGTGAGTGAGGGGGAGAGTGGGATTAGACAGGGTGGAGAGTGAGGGGGAGAGTGGGATTAGACTGGGTGGGGAGTGAGGGGGAGAGTGGGATTAGACTGGGTGGTGAGTGAGGGGGAGAGTTGGATTAGACTGGGTGGGGAGTGAGGGGGAGAGTGGGGTTAGACTGGGTGGGGAGTGAGGGGGAGAGTGGGGTTAGACTGGGTGGGGAGTGAGGGGAGAGTGGGATTAGACTGGGTGGGGAGTGAGGGGGAGAGTGGGATTAGACTGGGTGGGGAGTGAGGGGAATAGTGGGTTTACACTGGGTGGGGTGTGAGGGGGAGAGTGGGATTAGACTGGGGGGAGAGTGGGAATAGACTGGGTGGGGAGTGAGTGGGATTAGACTGGGTGGGGAGTGAGGGGGAGAGTGGGATTAGACTGGGTGGGGAGTGAGGGGGAGAGTGGGAATAGACTGGGTGGGGAGTGAGGCTGAGAGTGGGATTAGACTGGGTCGGGAGTGAGGTGGAGAGTGGGATTAGACTGGGTGGGGAGTGAGGGGGAGAGTGGGATTAGACTGGGTGGGGAGCGAGGGGCGAGTTGGATTAGACTGGGTGGGGAGCGAGGGGGAGAGTGAGATTAGACTGGGTGGGGAGTGAGGGGGAGAGTGGGATTAGACTGGGTGGGGAGTGAGGGGGGAGAGTGAGATTTGACTGGGTGGGGAGTGAGGGGGAGACTGGGATTAGACTGGGTGGGGAGTGAGGGGGAGAGTGGGATTAGACTGGGTGGGGAGTGAGCGGGAGAGTGGGATTAGACCTGGTGGGGAGTGAGGGGGAGAGTGGGATTAGACTCGGTGGGGAGTGAGGGGGAGAGTGGGATTCGACTGGGTGGGGAGTGAGTGAGGGGGAGAGTGGGATTAGACTGGGTGGGGAGTGAGGGGGAGTGTGGGATTAGACTGCGTGGGGAGTGAGGAGAGTGGGATTAGACTGGGTGGGGAGTGAGGGGGAGAGTGGGATTAGACTGGGTGGGGAGTGAGGGGGGAGTGGGGTTAGACTGGGTGGGGAGTGAGGGGGAGAGTGGGATTAGACTGGGTGGGGAGTGAGGGGGAGAGTGGGGTTAGATTGGGTGGGGAGTGAGGGGGAGAGTGGGATTAGACTGGGTGGGAATGAGGGGGAGAGGGGGATTAGACTGGGTGGGGAATGAGAGGGAGAGTGGGATTAGACTGGGTGGGGAGTGAGGGGGAGAGTGGGATTAGACTGGGTGGGGAGTGAGGGGGAGAGTGGGATTAGACTGGGTGGGGAGTGAGAGGGAGAGTGGGATTAGACTGGGTGGGGAGTGAGGGGGAAGAGCGGGATTAGACCGGGTGGGGAGTGAGCGGGAGAGTGGGATTAGACCTGGTGGGGAGTGAGGGGGAGAGTGGGATTAGACTCGGTGGGGAGTGAGGGGGAGAGTGGGATTCGACTGGGTGGGGAGTGAGTGAGGGGGAGAGTGGGATTAGACTGGGGGGGCAGTGTGGGATTAGACTGCGTGGGGAGTGAGGAGTGTGGGATTAGACTGGGTGGGGAGTGAGGGGGAGAGTGGGATTAGACTGGGTGGGGAGTGAGGGGGGAGTGGGGTTAGACTGGGTGGGGAGTGAGGGGGAGAGTGGGATTAGACTGGGTGGGGAGAGTGGGGTTAGCTTGGGTGGGGAGTGAGAGGGAGAGTGGGATTAGACTGGGTGGGAATGAGGGGGAGAGGGGGATTAGACTGGGTGGGGAATGAGAGGGAGAGTGGGATTAGACTGGGTGGGGACTGAGGGGGGAGTGTGGGATTAGACTGTGTGGGGAGTGAGAGGGAGAGTCGGATTAGACTGGGTGGGGAGTGAGCGGGAGAGTGGGATTAGACCTGGTGGGGAATGAGGGGGAGAGTGGGATTAGACTGGGTGGGGAGTGAGGGGGAGAGTGGTATTAGACTGGGTGGGGAATGAGGGGGAGAGTGGGAATAGACTGGGTGGGGAGCGAGGGGAAGAGTGGGAATAGACTGGGTGAGGAGCGAGGGGAAGAGTGGGAATAGACTGGGTGGGGAGCGAGGGCGAGAGTGGGAATAGACTGGGTGGGGAGTGACGGTGAGAGTGGGATTAGACTGTGTGGGGAGTGAGGGGGGAGAGTGAGATTAGACTGGGTGGGGAGTGAGGGGGAGAGTGGGATTAGACTGGGTGGGGAGTGAGGGGGAGAGCGGGATTAGACTGGGTGGGGAGTGAGGGGGAGAGTGGGGTTAGACTGGGTGGGGAGTGAGGGGGAGAGTGGGATTAGACTGGGTGGGGAGTGAGGGGGAGAGTGGGGTTAGACTGGGTGGGGAGTGAGGGGAGAGTGGGATTAGACTGGGTGGGGTGTGACGGTGAGAGTGGGATTAGACTGTGTGGGGAGTGAGGGGGGAGAGTGAGATTAGACTGGGTGGGGAGTGAGGGGAGAGTGGGATTTGACTGGGTGGGGAGTGAGGGGAGAGTGGGATTAGACTGGGTGTGGAATGAGGAGGAGAGTGGGATTAGACTGGGTGGGGAGTGGGGGGAGAGTGGGATTAGACTGGGTGGGGAGTGAGGGGGAGAGTGGGATTAGACTGGGTGGGGAGTGAGTGAGGGGGAGAGTGGGATTAGACTGGATGGGGAGTGAGGGGGAGAGTGGGATTAGACTGGGTGGGAGTGAGGGGGAGAGTGGGAATAGACTGGGTGGGGAGTGAGGCTGAGAGTGGGATTAGACTGGGTCGGGAGTGAGGTGGAGAGTGGGATTAGACTGGGTGGGGAGAGAGTGAGGGGGAGAGTGGGATTAGACTGGGTGGGGAATGAGTGAGGGGGAGAGTGGGATTAGACTGGGTGGGGAGTGAGGGGAGAGTGGGATTAGACTGGGTGGGGAGAGTGGGATTAGACTGGGTGGGGAGTGAGGGGAATAGTGGGTTTACACTGGGTGGGGTGTGAGGGGGAGAGAGGGATTAGACTGGGGGGAGAGTGGGAATAGACTGGGTGGGGAGTGAGTGGGATTAGACTGGGTGGGGAGTGAGGGGGAGAGTGGGATTAGACTGGGTGGGGAGTGAGGGGGAGAGTGGGAATAGACTGGGTGGGGAGTGAGGCTGAGAGTGGGATTAGACTGGGTGGGGAGTGAGGGGGAGAGTGGGATTAGACTGGGTGGGGAGTGAGGGGGAGAGTGGGAATAGACTGGGTGTGGAGTGAGGGGGAGAGTGGGAATAGACTGGGTGGGGAGTGAGGGGGAGAGTGGGATTAGACTGGGTGGGAATGAGGGGGAGAGGGGGATTAGACTGGGTGCGGAATGAGGGGAGAGTGGGATTAGACTGGGTGGGGTGTGAGGGGGAGAGTGGGATTAGACTGGGTGGGGAGTGAGGGGAGAGTGGGGTTAGACTAGGTGGGGAGTGAGTGGGAGAGTGGGATTAGACTGGGTGGGGAGAGTGGGATTCGACTGGGTGGGGAGTGAGGGGGAGAGTGGGATTAGACTGGGTGGGGAGTGTGGGGGAGAGTGGGATTAGACTAAGTAGGAGAGTGGGATTAGACTGGGTGGGGAGTGAGAGGGAGAGTGGGATTAGACTGGGTGGGGAGTGAGGGGGAGTGTGGGAATAGACTGGGTGGGGAGTGAGGGGGAGAGTGGGATTTGACTGGGTGGGGAGTGAGGGGGAGAGTAGGATTAGACTGGGTGGGGAGTGAGGGGGAGAGTGGGATTAGACTGGGTGGGGAGTGGGTGAGGGGGAGAGTGGGATTAGACAGGGTGTGGGGTGAGGGGGAGAGTGGGATTAGACTGGGTGGGGAGTGAGTGAGGGGGAGAGTGGGATTAGACTGGATGGGGAGTGAGTGAGGGGGAGAGTGGGATTAGACTGGGTGGGGAGTGAGTGAGGGGGAGAGTGGGATTAGACAGGGTGAGGAGTGAGGGGGAGAGTGGGATGAGACTGGGTGGGGAGTGAGGGGGAGAGTGGTATTAGACTGGGTGGGGAGTGAGGGGGAGAGTGGGATTAGACTGGGTGGGGAGTGAGGGGGAGAGTGGGATTAGACGGTGCGGAGTGAGGGGGAGAGTGGGATTAGACTGGGTGGGGAGTGAGTGAGGGGGAGAGTGGGATTAGACTGGATGGGGAGTGAGGGGGAGAGTGGGATTAGACTGGGTGGGGAGTGAGGGGGAGAGTGGGATTAGACTGGGTGGGAGTGAGGGGGAGAGTGGGAATAGACTGGGTGGGGAGTGAGGCTGAGAGTGGGATTAGACTGGGTCGGGAGTGAGGTGGAGAGTGGGATTAGACTGGGTGGGGAGTGAGGGGGAGAGTGGGATTAGACTGGGTGGGGTGTGAGTGAGGGGGAGAGTGGGATTAGACTGGGTGGGGAGTGTGGGGGAGAGTGGGATTAGACTAAGTAGGAGAGTGGGATTAGACTGGGTGGGGAGTGAGAGGGAGAGTGGGATTAGACTGGGTGGGGAGTGAGGGGGAGTGCGGGAATAGACTGGGTGGGGAGTGAGGGGGAGAATGGGATTTGACTGGGTGGGGAGTGAGGGGGAGAGTAGGATTAGACTGGGTGGGGAGTGAGGGGGAGAGTGGGATTAGACTGGGTGGGGAGTGGGTGAGGGGGAGAGTGGGATTAGACAGGGTGTGGGGTGAGGGGGAGAGTGGGATTAGACTGGGTGGGGAGTGAGTGAGGGGGAGAGTGGGATTAGACTGGGTGGGGAGTGAGTGAGGGGGAGAGTGGGATTAGACTGGGTGGGGAGTGAGTGAGGGGGAAGAGTGGGATTAGACAGGGTGAGGAGTGAGGGGGAGAGTGGGATTAGACTGGGTGGGGGGTGAGGGGGAGAGTGGTATTAGACTGGGTGGGGAGTGAGGGGGAGAGTGGGATTAGACTGGGTGGGGAGTGAGGGGGAGAGTGGGATTAGACTGGGTGGTGAGTGAGTGAGGGGGAGAGTGGGATTAGACTGGATGGGGAGTGAGGGGGAGAGTGGGATTAGACTGGGTGGGAGTGAGGGGGAGAGTGGGAATAGACTGGGTGGGGAGTGAGGCTGAGAGTGGGATTAGACTGGGTCGGGAGTGAGGTGGAGAGTGGGATTAGACTGGGTGGGGAGTGAGGGGGAGAGTGGGATTAGACTGGGTGGGGAGTGAGTGAGGGGGAGAGTGGGATTAGACTGGGTGGGGAATGAGTGAGGGGGAGAGTGGGATTAGACTGGGTGGGGAGTGAGGGGAGAGTGGGATTAGACTGGGTGGGGAGTGAGGGGGAGAGTGGGATTAGACTGGGTGGGGAGTGAGGGGAATAGTGGGTTTACACTGGGTGGGGTGTGAGGGGGAGAGTGGGATTAGACTGGGGGGAGAGTGGGAATAGACTGGGTGGGGAGTGAGTGGGATTAGACTGGGTGGGGAGTGAGGGGGAGAGTGGGATTAGACTGGGTGGGGAGTGAGGGGGAGAGTGGGAATAGACTGGGTGGGGAGTGAGGCTGAGAGTGGGATTAGACTGGGTGGGGAGTGAGGGGGAGAGTGGGATTAGACTGGGTGGGGATTGAGGGGGAGAGTGGGAATAGACTGGGTGGGGAGTGAGGGGGAGAGTGGGAATAGACTGGGTGGGGAGTGAGGGGGAGAGTGGGATTAGACTGGGTGGGAATGAGGGGGAGAGGGGGATTAGACTGGGTGCGGAATGAGGGGAGAGTGGGATTAGACTGGGTGGGGTGTGAGGGGGAGAGTGGGATTAGACTGGGTGGGGAGTGAGGGGAGAGTGGGGTTAGACTAGGTGGGGAGTGAGTGGGAGAGTGGGATTAGACTGGGTGGGGAGAGTGGGATTCGACTGGGTGGGGAGTGAGGGGGAGAGTGGGATTAGACTGGGTGGGGAGTGAGGGGGAGAGTGGGATTAGACTGGGTGGGGAGTGAGAGGGAGAGTGGGATTAGACTGGGTGGGGAATGAGGGGGAGAGTGGGAATAGACTGGGTGGGGAGCGAGGGGAAGAGTGGGAATAGACTGGGTGAGGAGCGAGGGGAAGAGTGGAATAGACTGGGTGGGGAGCGAGGGCGAGAGTGGGAATAGACTGGGTGGGGAGTGACGGTGAGAGTGGGATTAGACTGTGTGGGGAGTGAGGGGGGAGAGTGAGATTAGACTGGGTGGGGAGTGAGGGGGAGAGTGGGATTAGACTGGGTGGGGAGTGAGGGGGAGAGTGGGATTAGACTGGGTGGGGAGTGAGGGGGAGAGTGGGGTTAGACTGGGTGGGGAGTGAGGGGGAGAGTGGGATTAGACTGGGTGGGGAGTGAGGGGGAGAGTGGGGTTAGACTGGGTGGGGAGTGAGGGGAGAGTGGGATTAGACTGGGTGGGGTTTGACGGTGAGAGTGGGATTAGACTGTGTGGGGAGTGAGGGGGGAGAGTGAGATTAGACTGGGTGGGGAGTGAGGGGAGAGTGGGATTTGACTGGGTGGGGAGTGAGGGGAGAGTGGGATTAGACTGGGTGTGGAATGAGGAGGAGTGTGGGATTAGACTGGGTGGGGAGTGGGGGGAGAGTGGGATTAGACTGGGTGGGGAGTGAGGGGGAGAGTGGGATTAGACTGGGTGGGGAGTGAGTGAGGGGGAGAGTGGGATTAGACTGGATGGGGAGTGAGGGGGAGAGTGGGATTAGACTGGGTGGGAGTGAGGGGGAGAGTGGGAATAGACTGGGTGGGGAGTGAGGCTGAGAGTGGGATTAGACTGGGTCGGGAGTGAGGTGGAGAGTGGGATTAGACTGGGTGGGGAGAGAGTGAGGGGGAGAGTGGGATTAGACTGGGTGGGGAATGAGTGAGGGGGAGAGTGGGATTAGACTGGGTGGGGAGTGAGGGGAGAGTGGGATTAGACTGGGTGGGGAGAGTGGGATTAGACTGGGTGGGGAGTGAGGGGAATAGTGGGTTTACACTGGGTGGGGTGTGAGGGGGAGAGAGGGATTAGACTGGGGGGAGAGTGGGAATAGACTGGGTGGGGAGTGAGTGGGATTAGACTGGGTGGGGAGTGAGGGGGAGAGTGGGATTAGACTGGGTGGGGAGTGAGGGGGAGAGTGGGAATAGACTGGGTGGGGAGTGAGGCTGAGAGTGGGATTAGACTGGGTGGGGAGTGAGGGGGAGAGTGGGATTAGACTGGGTGGGGAGTGAGGGGGAGAGTGGGAATAGACTGGGTGTGGAGTGAGGGGGAGAGTGGGAATAGACTGGGTGGGGAGTGAGGGGGAGAGTGGGATTAGACTGGGTGGGAATGAGGGGGAGAGGGGGATTAGACTGGGTGCGGAATGAGGGGAGAGTGGGATTAGACTGGGTGGGGTGTGAGGGGGAGAGTGGGATTAGACTGGGTGGGGAGTGAGGGGAGAGTGGGGTTAGACTAGGTGGGGAGTGAGTGGGAGAGTGGGATTAGACTGGGTGGGGAGAGTGGGATTCGACTGGGTGGGGAGTGAGGGGAAGAGTGGGATTAGACTGGGTGGGGAGTGTGGGGGAGAGTGGGATTAGACTAAGTAGGAGAGTGGGATTAGACTGGGTGGGGAGTGAGAGGGAGAGTGGGATTAGACTGGGTGGGGAGTGAGGGGGAGTGCGGGAATAGACTGGGTGGGGAGTGAGGGGGAGAGTGGGATTTGACTGGGTGGGGAGTGAGGGGGAGAGTAGGATTAGACTGGGTGGGGAGTGAGGGGGAGAGTGGGATTAGACTGGGTGGGGAGTGGGTGAGGGGGGAGAGTGGGATTAGACAGGGTGTGGGGTGAGGGGAGAGTGGGATTAGACTGGGTGGGGAGTGAGTGAGGGGGAGAGTGGGATTAGACTGGGTGGGGAGCAAACTCAATTGCTACTTGGCCCTAAACAGACAATACAACATAGCTGATTACCTGACCATGGTAAAGGATAACAAACTGAGAAGAACCTTGACAAGGTACAGACTTAGCGAACATAGCCTAGCGATCGAAAAAGGCAGACACAGGCAGACCAGGCTGCCAAGAGAGGACAGGATATGCTCTCACTGCAGTCAGGGAGTGGTGGAGACAGAGATGCACTTCCTCACAGCTTGTGGAAAATATCAGGGCATCAGGGAGAATTTCTACCAAAAATTCTCACAAATATGCCCTGATTTCAGAAATCTGAATGACAACCAAAAACTCCCATTCCTACTGGGAGAGGAGAGAAGCTGTATAACACTGGCGGCGCACTATGTTACAGCTTGCCATGAACAGAGGGACAACCAGTAAACTAAGAAAAAAATATATATAAACAATGCGAATGTATATTTATACACTCAGGGATATACCTGTTTATACACTGTATGAATAGAACTGCGTTTATGTGCTAAACCATAAATGTATTTTGATGCTTTGGCAACATAAGATGTAACTTATCATGCCAATAAAGCGATTTAAATTGTAAAATTGTAAATTGAGTGAGGGGGAGAGTGGGATTAGACTGGGTGGGGAGGTGAGTGAGGGGGAGAGTGGGATTAGACAGGGTGAGGAGTGAGGGGGAGAGTGGGATGAGACTGGGTGGGGGAGTGAGGGGGAGAGTGGTATTAGACTGGGTGGGGAGTGAGGGGGAGAGTGGGGATTAGACTGGGTGGGGAGTGAGGGGGAGAGTGGGATTAGACGGTGCGGAGTGAGGGGGAGAGTGGGATTAGACTGGGTGGGGAGTGAGTGAGGGGGAGAGTGGGATTAGACTGGATGGGGAGTGAGGGGGAGAGTGGGATTAGACTGGGTGGGGAGTGAGGGGGAGAGTGGGATTAGACTGGGTGGGAGTGAGGGGGAGAGTGGGAATAGACTGGGTGGGGAGTGAGGCTGAGAGTGGGATTAGACTGGGTCGGGAGTGAGGTGGAGAGTGGGATTAGACTGGGTGGGGAGTGAGGGGGAGAGTGGGATTAGACTGGGTGGGGTGTGAGTGAGGGGGAGAGTGGGATTAGACTGGGTGGGGAGTGTGGGGGAGAGTGGGATTAGACTAAGTAGGAGAGTGGGATTAGACTGGGTGGGGAGTGAGAGGGAGAGTGGGATTAGACTGGGTGGGGAGTGAGGGGGAGTGCGGGAATAGACTGGGTGGGGAGTGAGGGGGAGAATGGGATTTGACTGGGTGGGGAGTGAGGGGGAGAGTAGGATTAGACTGGGTGGGGAGTGAGGGGGAGAGTGGGATTAGACTGGGTGGGGAGTGGGTGAGGGGGGAGAGTGGGATTAGACAGGGTGTGGGGTGAGGGGGAGAGTGGGATTAGACTGGGTGGGGAGTGAGTGAGGGGGAGAGTGGGATTAGACTGGGTGGGGAAGTGAGTGAGGGGAGAGTGGGATTAGACTGGGTGGGGAGTGAGTGAGGGGGAGAGTGGATTAGACAGGGTGAGGAGTGAGGGGGAGAGTGGGATTAGACTGGGTGGGGGGTGAGGGGGAGAGTGGTATTAGACTGGGTGGGGAGTGAGGGGGAGAGTGGGATTAGACTGGGTGGGGAGTGAGGGGGAGAGTGGGATTAGACTGGGGTGGTGAGTGAGTGAGGGGGAGAGTGGGATTAGACTGGATGGGGAGTGAGGGGGAGAGTGGGATTAGACTGGGTGGGAGTGAGGGGGAGAGTGGGAATAGACTGGGTGGGGAGTGAGGCTGAGAGTGGGATTAGACTGGGTCGGGAGTGAGGTGGAGAGTGGGATTAGACTGGGTGGGGAGTGAGGGGGAGAGTGGGATTAGACTGGGTGGGGAGTGAGTGAGGGGGAGAGTGGGATTAGACTGGGTGGGGAATGAGTGAGGGGGAGAGTGGGATTAGACTGGGTGGGGAGTGAGGGGAGAGTGGGATTAGACTGGGTGGGGAGTGAGGGGGGAGAGTGGGATTAGACTGGGTGGGGAGTGAGGGGAATAGTGGGTTTACACTGGGTGGGGTGTGAGGGGGAGAGTGGGATTAGACTGGGGGGAGAGTGGGAATAGACTGGGTGGGGAGTGAGGGGGAGAGTGGGATTAGACTGGGTGGGGAGTGAGGGGGAGAGTGGGAATAGACTGGGTGGGGAGTGAGGCTGAGAGTGGGATTAGACTGGGTGGGGAGTGAGGGGGAGAGTGGGATTAGACTGGGTGGGGATTGAGGGGGAGAGTGGGAATAGACTGGGTGGGGAGTGAGGGGGAGAGTGGGAATAGACTGGGTGGGGACGTGAGGGGGGAGAGTGGGATTAGACTGGGTGGGAATGAGGGGAGAGGGGGATTAGACTGGGTGCGGAATGAGGGGAGAGTGGGATTAGACTGGGTGGGGTGTGAGGGGGAGAGTGGAATTAGACTGGGTGGGGAGTGAGGGGAGAGTGGGGTTAGACTAGGTGGGGAGTGAGTGGGAGAGTGGGATTAGACTGGGTGGGGAGAGTGGGATTCGACTGGGTGGGGAGTGAGGGGGAGAGTGGGATTAGACTGGGTGGGGAGTGAGGGGGAGAGTGGATTAGACTGGGTGGGGAGTGAGAGGGAGAGTGGGATTAGACTGGGTGGGGAGTGAGGGGGAAGTGCGGGAATAGACTGGGTGGGGAGTGAGGGGGAGAGTGGGATTTGACTGGGTGGGGAGTGAGGGGGAGAGTAGGATTAGACTGGGTGGGGAGTGAGGGGGAGAGTGGGATTAGACTGGGTGGGGAGTGGGTGAGGGGGAGAGGTGGGATTAGACAGGGTGTGGGGGTGAGGGGGAGAGTGGGATTAGACTGGGTGGGGAGTGAGTGAGGGGGAGAGTGGGATTAGACTGGGTGGGGAGTGAATGAGGGGGAGAGTGGGATTAGACTGGGTGGGGAGTGAGTGAGGGGGAGAGTGGATTAGACAGGGTGAGGAGTGAGGGGGAGAGTGGGATTAGACTGGGTGAGGAGTGAGGGGGAGAGTGGTATTAGACTGGGTGGGGAGTGAGGGGGAGAGTGGGATTAGACTGGGTGGGGAGTGAGTGAGGGGGAGAGTGGGATTAGACTGGATGGGGAGTGAGGGGGAGAGTGGGATTAGACTGGGTGGGAGTGAGGGGGAGAGTGGGAATAGACTGGGTGGGGAGTGAGGCTGAGAGTGGGATTAGACTGGGTCGGGGAGTGAGGTGGAGAGTGGGATTAGACTGGGTGGGGAGTGAGGGGGAGAGTGGGATTAGACTGGGTGGGGAATGAGTGAGGGGGAGAGTGGGATTAGACTGGGTGGGGAGTGAGGGGGAATGTGGGATTCGACTGGGTGGGGAGTGAGGGGAAGAGTGGGATTAGACTGGGTGGGGAGTGTGGGGGAGAGTGGGATTAGACTAAGTAGGAGAGTGGGATTAGACTGGGTGGGGAGTGAGAGGGAGAGTGGGATTAGACTGGGTGGGGAGTGAGGGGGGAGTGCGGGAATAGACTGGGTGGGGAGTGAGGGGGAGAGTGGGATTTGACTGGGTGGGGAGTGAGGGGGGAGAGTAGGATTAGACTGGGTTGGGAGTGAGGGGGAGAGTGGGATTAGACTGGGTGGGGAGTGGGTGAGGGGGAGAGTGGGATTAGACAGGGTGTGGGGTGAGGGGGGAGAGTGGGATTAGACTGGGTGGGGAGTGAGTGAGGGGGAGAGTGGGATTAGACTGGGTGGGGAGCAAACTCAATTGCTACTTGGCCCTAAACAGACAATACAACATAGCTGATTACCTGACCATGGTAAAGGATAACAAACTGAGAAGAACCTTGACAAGGTACAGACTTAGCGAACATAGCCTAGCGATCGAAAAAGGCAGACACAGGCAGACCAGGCTGCCAAGAGAGGACAGGATATGCTCTCACTGCAGTCAGGGAGTGGTGGAGACAGAGATGCACTTCCTCACAGCTTGTGGAAAATATCAGGGCATCAGGGAGAATTTCTACCAAAAATTCTCACAAATATGCCCTGATTTCAGAAATCTGAATGACAACCAAAAACTCCCATTCCTACTGGGAGAGGAGAGAAGCTGTATAACACTGGCGGCGCACTATGTTACAGCTTGCCATGAACAGAGGGACAACCAGTAAACTAAGAAAAAAATATATATAAACAATGCGAATGTATATTTATACACTCAGGGATATACCTGTTTATACACTGTATGAATAGAACTGCGTTTATGTGCTAAACCATAAATGTATTTTGATGCTTTGGCAACATAAGATGTAACTTATCATGCCAATAAAGCGATTTAAATTGTAAAATTGTAAATTGAGTGAGGGGGGAGAGTGGGATTAGACTGGGTGGGGAGTGAGTGAGGGGGAGAGTGGGATTAGACAGGGTGAGGAGTGAGGGTGGGGGAGAGTGGGATGAGACTGGGTGGGGAGTGAGGGGGAGAGTGGTATTAGACTGGGTGGGGAGTGAGGGGGAGAGTGGGATTAGACTGGGTGGGGAGTGAGGGGGAGAGTGGGATTAGACGGTGCGGAGTGAGGGGGAGAGTGGGATTAGACTGGGTGGGGAGTGAGTGAGGGGGGAGAGTGGGATTAGACTGGATGGGGAGTGAGGGGGAGAGTGGGATTAGACTGGGTGGGGAGTGAGGGGGAGAGTGGGATTAGACTGGGTGGGAGTGAGGGGGAGAGTGGGAATAGACTGGGTGGGGAGTGAGGCTGAGAGTGGGATTAGACTGGGTCGGGAGTGAGGTGGAGAGTGGGATTAGACTGGGTGGGGAGTGAGGGGGAGAGTGGGATTAGACTGGGTGGGGTGTGAGTGAGGGGGAGAGTGGGATTAGACTGGGTGGGGAGTGTGGGGGAGAGTGGGATTAGACTAAGTAGGAGAGTGGGATTAGACTGGGTGGGGAGTGAGAGGGAGAGTGGGATTAGACTGGGTGGGGGAGTGAGGGGGGAGTGCGGGAATAGACTGGGGTGGGGAGTGAGGGGGAGAATGGGATTTGACTGGGTGGGGAGTGAGGGGGGAGAGTAGGATTAGACTGGGTGGGGAGTGAGGGGGAGAGTGGGATTAGACTGGGGTGGGGGAGTGGGTGAGGGGGAGAGTGGGATTAGACAGGGTGTGGGGTGAGGGGGAGAGTGGGATTAGACTGGGTGGGGAGTGAGTGAGGGGGGAGAGTGGGATTAGACTGGGTGGGGAGTGAGTGAGGGGGAGAGTGGGATTAGACTGGGTGGGGAGTGAGTGAGGGGGAGAGTGGGATTAGACAGGGTGAGGAGTGAGGGGGAGAGTGGGATTAGACTGGGTGGGGGGTGAGGGGGAGAGTGGTATTAGACTGGGTGGGGAGTGAGGGGGAGAGTGGGATTAGACTGGGTGGGGAGTGAGGGGGAGAGTGGGATTAGACTGGGTGGTGAGTGAGTGAGGGGGAGAGTGGGATTAGACTGGATGGGGAGTGAGGGGGAGAGTGGGATTAGACTGGGTGGGAGTGAGGGGGAGAGTGGGAATAGACTGGGTGGGGGAGTGAGGCTGAGAGTGGGATTAGACTGGGTCGGGAGTGAGGTGGAGAGTGGGATTAGACTGGGTGGGGAGTGAGGGGGAGAGTGGGATTAGACTGGGTGGGGAGTGAGTGAGGGGGAGAGTGGGATTAGACTGGGTGGGGAATGAGTGAGGGGGAGAGTGGGATTAGACTGGGTGGGGAGTGAGGGGGAGAGTGGGATTAGACTGGGTGGGGAGTGAGGGGGGAGAGTGGGATTAGACTGGGTGGGGAGTGAGGGGAATAGTGGGTTTACACTGGGTGGGGTGTGAGGGGGAGAGTGGGATTAGACTGGGGGGAGAGTGGGAATAGACTGGGTGGGGAGTGAGTGGGATTAGACTGGGTGGGGAGTGAGGGGGAGAGTGGGATTAGACTGGGTGGGGGAGTGAGGGGGGAGAGTGGGAATAGACTGGGTGGGGAGTGAGGGCTGAGAGTGGGATTAGACTGGGTGGGGAGTGAGGGGGAGAGTGGGATTAGACTGGGTGGGGATTGAGGGGGAGAGTGGGAATAGACTGGGTGGGGAGTGAGGGGGAGAGTGGGAATAGACTGGGTGGGGAGTGAGGGGGAGAGTGGGATTAGACTGGGTGGGAATGAGGGGGAGAGGGGGATTAGACTGGGTGCGGAATGAGGGGAGAGTGGGATTAGACTGGGTGGGGTGTGAGGGGGAGAGTGGGATTAGACTGGGTGGGGAGTGAGGGGAGAGTGGGGTTAGACTAGGTGGGGAGTGAGTGGGGGAGAGTGGGATTAGACTGGGTGGGGAGAGTGGGATTCGACTGGGTGGGGAGTGAGGGGGAGAGTGGGATTAGACTGGGTGGGGAGTGAGGGGGAGAGTGGGATTAGACTGGGTGGGGAGTGAGAGGGAGAGTGGGATTAGACTGGGTGGGGAGTGAGGGGGAGTGCGGGAATAGACTGGGTGGGGAGTGAGGGGGAGAGTGGGATTTGACTGGGTGGGGAGTGAGGGGGAGAGTAGGATTAGACTGGGTGGGGAGTGAGGGGGAGAGTGGGATTAGACTGGGTGGGGAGTGGGTGAGGGGGAGAGTGGGATTAGACAGGGTGTGGGGTGAGGGGGAGAGTGGGATTAGACTGGGTGGGGAGTGAGTGAGGGGGAGAGTGGGATTAGACTGGGTGGGGAGTGAATGAGGGGGAGAGTGGGATTAGACTGGGTGGGGAGTGAGTGAGGGGGAGAGTGGGATTAGACAGGGTGAGGAGTGAGGGGGAGAGTGGGATTAGACTGGGTGAGGAGTGAGGGGGAGAGTGGTATTAGACTGGGTGGGGAGTGAGGGGGAGAGTGGGATTAGACTGGGTGGGGAGTGAGTGAGGGGGAGAGTGGGATTAGACTGGATGGGGAGTGAGGGGGAGAGTGGGATTAGACTGGGTGGGAGTGAGGGGGAGAGTGGGAATAGACTGGGTGGGGAGTGAGGCTGAGAGTGGGATTAGACTGGGTCGGGAGTGAGGTGGAGAGTGGGATTAGACTGGGTGGGGAGTGAGGGGGAGAGTGGGATTAGACTGGGTGGGGAATGAGTGAGGGGGAGAGTGGGATTAGACTGGGTGGGGAGTGAGGGGGAATGTGGGATTAGACTGGTTGGGGAGTGAGGGGGAGAGTGGGATTAGACTGGGTGGGGAGTGAGGGGGAGAGTGGGATTAGACTGGGTGGGGAGCGAGGGGGCGAGTGGAATTAGACTGGGTGGGGAGTGGGGAGAGTGGGATTAGACTGGTTGTGAGTGAGGGGGGAAGTGGGATTAGAGTGGGGAGTGAGGGGGAGAGAGGAGATTAGAGCGGTGTGGGGAGTGAGGGGGAAAATGGGATTAGACTGTGGGGAGTGAGGGGGAGAGTGGATTTGACTGGGTGGGGAGTGAGGGGAGAGTGGGAGTAGACTGGGTGGAGAGTGAGGGGGATTAGAGTGGGGTGTGGGGAGTGAGTGAGGGGGAGAGTGGGATTAGACTGGGTGGGGAGTGAGTGAGGGGGGAGATTGGGATTAGACTGGGTGGGGAATGAGTGAGGGGGAGAGTGGGATTAGACTGGGTGGGGAGTGAGGGGGAATGTGGGATTAGACTGGGTGGGGAGTGAGGGGGAGAGTGGGATTCGACTGGGTGGGGAGTGAGTGAGGGGGAGAGTGGGATTAGACAGGGTGGGGAGTGAGGAGGAGAGTGGGATTAGACTGGGTGGGGAGTGATGAGGGAGAGTGGGATTAGACTACGTGGGGAGTGAGGGGAGAGTGGGAATAGACTGGTTGGGGAGTGAGGGGGAAGTGACATACTGGGGGAGTGAGGGGGAGAGTGAGATTAGACTGGGTGGGGAGTGAGGGGGAAAATGGGATTAAAATTTGGGGAGTGAGGGGGAGAGTGGGATTAGACTGGGTGGGAAGTGAGGGGGAGAGGGGGGATTAGACTGGGGTGGGGAGTGAGGTGGAGAGTGGGATTAGACTGGGTGGGGAGTGAGGGGGAGAGTGGGATTAGACGAGGTGGGGAGTGAGGGGGAGAGTGGGATTAGACTGGGTGGGGAGTGAGGGGAGAGTGGGATTAGACTGGGTGTGGAATGAGGGGGAGAGTGGGATTAGACTGGGTGGGGAGTGGGGGAGAGTGGGGTTAGACTGGGTGGGGAGTGAGGGGGGAGAGTGGATTAAGACTGGGTGGGATGAGGGGGAGAGGGGGATTGGACTGGGTGGGGAATGAGAGGGAGAGTGGGATTAGACTGGGTGGGGAGTGAGGGGGAGTGTGGGATTAGACTGTGTGGGGAGTGAGAGGGAGAGTGGGATGAGACTGGGTGGGGAGTGAGGGGGAGAGTGGGATTAGACTGGGTGGGGAGTCGAGGGGGGAGAGTGGGATTAGACTGGGTGGGAGTGAGGGGGAGAGTGGGAATAGACTGGGTGGGGAGTGAGGCTGAGAGTGGATTAGACTGGGTCGGGAGTGAGGTGGAGAGTGGGATTAGACTGGGTGGGGAGTGAGGGGGAGAGTGGGATTAGACTGGGTGGGGAGTGAATGAGGGGGAGAGTGGGATTAGACTGTGTGGGGAGTGAGTGAGGGGGAGTGTGGGATTTGACTGGGTGGGGAATGAGTGAGGGGGAGAGTGGGATTAGACTGGGTGGGGAGTGAGGGAGAGTGGGGTTAGACTAGGTGGGGAGTGAGTGGGAGAGTGGGATTAGACTGGGTGGGGAGAGTGGATTCGACTGGGTGGGGAGTGAGGGGGAGAGTGGGATTAGACTGGGTGGGGAGTGAGGGGGAGAGTGGGATTAGACTGGGTGGGGAGTGAGAGGGAGAGTGGGATTAGACTGGGTGGGGAGTGAGGGGGAGTGCGGGAATAGACTGGGTGGGGAGTGAGGGGGAGAGTGGGATTTGACTGGGTGGGAGTGAGGGGGAGAGT
>NC_140990.1:95042144-95064847 GCF_052327205.1 Somniosus microcephalus | reverse complement strand
GTGGGGAGTGAGTTGGAGAGTGGGATTAGACTGGGTGGGGAGTGAGGGGAGAGTGGGATTAGACTGGGTGGGGAGTGAGTTGGAGAGTGGGATTAGCCTGGGTGGGGAGTGAGGGGGAGAGTGGTATTAGATTTGGTGGAGAGAGGGATTAGACTGAGTGGGGAGTGAGTTGGAGAGTGGGATTAGACTGGGTGGGGAGTGAGTTGGAGAGTGGGATTAGACTGGGTGGGGAGTGAGGGGAGAGTGCGAATAGACTGCATGGGGAGTGAGGAGGAGAGCGGGAATAGACTGGGTGGGGAGTGAGGGGAGAGTGGGAATAGACTGGGTGGTGAATGAGGGGAGAGTGGGATTACACTGGGTGGGGAGTGAGGGGGAGAGTGGAATTAGCCTGGGTGGGGAGTGAGGGGAGGTGGGATTAGACTGGGTTGGGTGTGAGGGGGGAGAGTGGGATTAGACTGGGTGGGGAGTGAGGGGAGAGTGGGATTAGACTGGGTGGAGAGTGAGGGGGAGAGTGGGATTAGACTGGGTGGGGAGTGAGGGGGAGAGTGGGATTAGACTGGGTGGGGAGTGAGGGGGAGAGTGGGATTAGACTGGGTGGGGAGTGAGTGAGGGGGCGAGTGGGATTTGACTGGGTGTGGAGTTAGGGGGAGAGTGGGATTAGACTGGGTGGGGTGTGAGGGGGAGAGTGGGATTAGAGTGGGTGGGGAGCGAGTGGGATAAGACTGGGTGGGGATTGAGTGCGGGGGCGAATGGGATTTTACTGGGTGGGGTGTGAGGGGGAGAGTGGGATTAGACTGGGTGGGGAGTGAGGGGGAGAGTGGGATTAGAGTGGGTGGGGAGTGAGTGGGAGAGTTGGATTAGACTCGGTGGTGAGTGAGTGGGATTAGACTGGGTGGGGAGTGAGTGAGGGGGCGAGGGGGATTTGACTGGGTGTGGAGTTAGGGGGAGAGTGGGATTAGACTGGGTGGGGAGTGAGGGGGAGAGTGGGATTAGACTGGGTGGGGAGTGAGGGGTAGAGTGGGATTAGACTGGGTGGGGAGTGAGGAGGAGAGTGGGACTAGACTGGGTGCGGAGTGAGGGGGAGAGTGGGATTAGACTGGGTGGGGAGTGAGGGGGAAGAGTGGGATTCGACTGGGTGGAGAGTGAGGGGGAGAGTGGGAATAGACTGGGTGGGGAGTGAGGGGGAGAATGGGATTAGACTGGGTGGGGAGTGAGGGGGAGAGTGGGAATAGACTGGGTGGTGAATGAGGGGAGAGTGGGATTAGACTGGGTGGTGAATGAGGGGAGAGTGGGATTAGACTGGGTGGGGAGTGAGCGGGAGAGTGGGAATAGACTGGGTGGGGAGTGAGGGGAGAGTGGAAATAGACTGGGTGGTGAGTGAGGGGAGATTGGGATTAGACTGGGTGGGGAGTGAGGGGTAGAGTGGGATTACACTGGGTGTGGAGTGAGGGGGAGATTGGGAATAGACTGGCTGGAGAGTGAGGGTGAGATTGGGATTAGACTGGGTGGGGAGTGAGTGGGATTAGACTGGGTGGGTAGTGATTTGGAGAGTGGGATTAGACTGGGTGGGGAGTGAGGGGAGAGTGGGATTAGACTGGGTGGGGAGTGAGGGGGAGAGTGGGAATAGACTGGGTGGGGAGTGAGGGGGAGAGTGGGATTAGACTGGGTGGGGAGTGAGTGGGATTAGACTGGGTGGGGAGTGAGTTGGAGAGTGGGATTAGACTGGGTGGGGAGCGAGGGGGAG
Organism: Somniosus microcephalus; assembly: GCF_052327205.1. Classification (NCBI taxonomy): domain Eukaryota; kingdom Metazoa; phylum Chordata; class Chondrichthyes; order Squaliformes; family Somniosidae; genus Somniosus; species Somniosus microcephalus. Next base: position 95,063,103 of record NC_140990.1, on the reverse strand, counting down.
AGTGCGAATAGACTGCATGGGGAGTGAGGAGGAGAGCGGGAATAGACTGGGTGGGGAGTGAGGGGAGAGTGGGATTCGATTGGGTGGGGAGTGAGGAGGAGAGTGGGAATAGACTGGGTGGTGAATGAGGGGAGAGTGGGATTACACTGGGTGGGGAGTGAGGGGGAGAGTGGAATTAGACTGGGTGGGGAGTGAGGGGAGAGTGGGATTAGACTGGGTGGGGAGTGAGGGGGAGAGTGGGATTAGACTGGGAGGGGAGTGAGGGTGAGAGTGGGATTAGATTGGGTGGGGAGTGAAGGGGAGAGCGGGAATAGACTGGGTGGAGAGTGAGGGGGAGAGTGGGATTAGACTGGGTGGGGAGTGAGGGGGAGAGTGGGATTCGACTGGGTGGGGAGTGAGTGAGGGGGCGAGTGGGATTTGACTGGGTGTGGAGTTAGGGGGAGAGTGGGATTAGACTGGGTGGGGAGTGAGGGGGAGAGTGGGATTAGACTGGCTGGGGAGTGAGGGGGAGAGTGGGATTAGACTGGGTGGGGAGTGAGGGGGAGTGTGGGATTAGACTGGGTGGGGAGTGAGTGAGGGGGCGAGTGGGATTTGACTGGGTGTGGTGTTAGGGGGAGTGTGGGATTAGATTGGGTGGGGAGTGAGGGGGAGAGTGGGATTAGACTGGGTGGGGAGCGAGTGGGATAAGACTGGGTGGGGATTGAGTGCGGGGGCGAATGGGATTTTACTGGGTGGGGAGTGAGGGGGAGAGTGGGATGAGACTGGGTGGGGAGTGAGGGGGAGAGTGGGATTAGAGTGGGTGGGGAGTGAGTGGGAGAGTTGGATTAGACTCGGTGGTGAGTGAGTGGGATTAGACTGGGTGGGGAGTGAGTGAGGGGGCGAGTGGGATTTGACTGGGTGTGGAGTTAGGGGGAGAGTGGGGTTAGACTGGGTGGGGAGTGAGGGGGAGAGTGGGATTAGACTGGGTGGGGAGTGAGGGGGAGAGTGGGATTAGACTGGTTGGGGAGTGAGGGGGAGAGTGGGATTAGACTGGGTGGGGAGTGAGTGAGGGGGCGAGTGGGATTTGACTGGGTGTGGAGTTAGGGGGAGAGTGGGATTAGACTGGGTGGGGAGTGAGGGGGAGACTGGGATTAGACTGGGTGGGGAGTGAGGGGGAGAGGGGGATTAGACTGGTTGGGGAGTGAGGAGGAGAGTGGGACTAGACTGGGTGGGGAGTGAGGGGGAGAGTGGGATTAGACTGGGTAGGGAGTGAGGGGGAGAGTGGGATTAGACTGGGTGGAGAGTGAGGGGGAGAGTGGGAATAGGCTGGGTGGGGAGTGAGGGGAGAGTGGGAATAGACTGGGTGGTGAGTGAGGGGAGATTGTGATTAGGCTGGGTGGGGAATGATGGGGAGAGCGGGATTAGACTGGCTGGGGAGTGAGGGGGAGAATGGGATTTGACTGGGTGGGGAGTGAGGGGGAGAGTGGGAATAGACTGGGTGGTGAATGAGGGGAGAGTGGGATTAGACTGGGTGGGGGAGTGAGGGGGAGTGTGGGAATAGACTGGGTGGAGAGTGGGATTAGACTGGGTGGGGAGTGAGTTGGAGAGTGGGATTAGACTGGGTGGGGAGTGAGGGGAGAGTGGGATTAGACTGGGTGGGGAGTGAGGGGGAGAGTGGGAATAGACTGGGTGGAGAGTGAGGGGGAGAGTGGGATTAGACTGGGTGGGGAGTGAGTGGGATTAGACTGGGTGGGGAGTGAGTTGGAGAGTGGGATTAGACTGGGTGGGGAGTGAGGGGAAGAGTGGGATTAGACTGGGTGGGGAGTGAGTGGGATTAGACTGGGTGGGGAGTGAGGGGGAGAGTGGGATTAGATTTGGTGGAGAGAGGGATTAGACTGGGTGGGGAGTGTGGGGGAGAGTGCGAATAGACTGCATGGGCTGTGAGGAGGAGAGCGGGAACAGACTGGGTTGGGAATGAGGGGGGAGAGTGGGATTAGACTGGGTGGGGAGTGAGCGGGAGAGTGGGATTAGTCTGGGTGGGGAGTGAGGGGTAGAGTGGGAATAGATTGGTTGGGGAGTGTGCGGGAGATTGGGATTAGACTGGGTGGGGAGTGAGGGGGAGAGTGGGATTAGATAGGGTGGGGAGTGAGGCGGAGAGTGGGATTAGACTGGATGGGTAGTGTGGGTGAGAGTGGGATTAGACTGGGTGGGGAGTGAGGGGGAGAGTGGAATTAGACTGGATGGGGAGTGAGGGGGAGAGTGGGCTTAGACTGGGTGGGGAGTGAGGGGGAGAAAGGGAACAGACTGTGGAGTGAGGGAGATTGTGGGAATAGACTGGGTGGGGAGTGAGTGGGAGAGTGTGATTAGACTGGGTGGGGAGCGAGATGGAGAGTGGGATTAGACTGGGTGGGGAGCAAGTGGGATTAGACTGGGTGGGGAGTGAGTGAGGGGGCGAATGGGATTTGACGGGGTGGGGGGTGAGGGGGAGAGTGGGATTAGACTGGGTGGGGAGTGAGTGGGATTAGACTGGGTGGGGAGTGAGTGGGATTAGACTGGGTGGGGAGTGAGGGGGAGAGTGGGATTAGACTGGGTGAGGAGTGAGGGGGAGAGTTGGATTAGACTCGGTGGTGAGTGAGTGGGATTAGACTGGGCGGGGAGTGAGTGAGGGGGTGAGTGGGATTAGACTGGGTGGGGAGTTAGGGGGAGAGTGGGATTAGACTGGGTGGGGAGTGAGGGGGAGAGTGGGATTAGACTGGGTGGGGAGTGAGGGGGAGAGTGGGATTAGACTGGGTGGGGAGTGAGGTGGAGAGTGGGATTAGACTGGGTGGGGAGTGAGGGGGAGAGTGGGATTAGACTGTGCGGGGAGCGAGTGGAAGAGTGGGATTAGACTGGGTGGAGAGTGACGGGGAGAATGGGATTAGACTGGGTGGGGAGTGAGGGGGAGAGTGGGAAAAGACTGGGTGGGGAGTGAGGGGAGAGTGGGAATAGACTGGGTGGTGAGTGAGGGGAAATTGGGATTAGACTGGGTGGGGAATGTTGGGGAGAGTGGGATTAGACTGGGTGGGGAGTGAGGGTGAGAGTGGGATTAGACTGGGTGGGGAGTGAGGGGAGAGTGGGATTCGACTGGGCGGGGAGTGAGGGGGAGTGTGGGAATAGACTGGGTGGTGAATGAGGGGAGAGTGGGATTAGACTGGGTGGGGAGTGAGGGGGAGAGTGGGATTAGACTGGGTGGGGAGTGAGGGGGAGAGTGGGATTAGACTGGGTGGGGAGTGAGGGGGAGAGTGGGATTAGACTGGGTGGGGAGTGAGGGGAGAGTGGGATTAGACTGGGTGGGGAGTGAGGGGGGAGTGTGGGATTAGACTGGGAGGGGAGTGAGGGGGAGAGTGGGATTAGACTGGGTGGGGAGTGAGGGGGAGAGTGGGAATAGACTGTGGAGTGAGGGAGATTGTGGGAATAGACTGGGTGGGGAGTCAGTGGGAGAGTGGGATTAGACTGGGTGGGGAGCGAGGGGGAGAGTGGGATTAGAGTGGGTGGGGAGCGAGTGGGATTAGACTGGGTGGGGATTGAGTGAGGGGGCGAATGGGATTTGACTGGGTGGGGAGTGAGGGGGAGAGTGGGATGGGACTGGGTGGGGAGTGAGGGGGAGAGTGGGATTAGAGTGGGTGGGGAGTGAGTGGGAGAGTTGGATTAGACTCGGTGGTGAGTGAGTGGGATTAGACTGGGTGGGGAGTGAGTGAGGGGGCGAGCGGGATTTGACTGGGTGGGGAGAGAGGGGGAGAGTGGGATTTGACTGGGTGGGGAGTGAGGAGGAGAGTGGGACTAGACTGGGTGCGGAGTGAGGGGGAGAGTGGGATTAGACTGGGTGGGGAGTGAGGGGGAGAGTGGGATTAGACTGGGTGGGGAGTGAGGGGGTGAGTGGGATTAGACTGGGTGGCGAGTGAGGGGGAGAGTGGGATTAGACTGCGTGGAGAGTGAGGGGGAGAGTGGGAATAGACTGGGTGGGGAGTGAGGGGGAGAATGGGATTAGACTGGGTGGTGAATGAGGGGAGAGTGGGATTAGACTGGGTGGTGAATGGGGGGAGAGTGGGATTAGACTGGGTGGGGAGTGAGGGGGAGTGAGGGGGAGAGTGGGATTACACTGGGTGGGGAGTGAGGGGGAGATTGGGAATAGACTGGCTGGAGAGTGAGGGTGAGAGTGGGATTAGACTGGGTGGTGAGGGAGTGGGATTAGACTGGGTGGGGAGTGAGTTGGAGAGTGGGATTAGACTGGGTGGGGAGTGAGGGGAGAGTGGGATTAGACTGGGTGGGGAGTGAGTTGGAGAGTGGGATTAGCCTGGGTGGGGAGTGAGGGGGAGAGTGGTATTAGATTTGGTGGAGAGAGGGATTAGACTGAGTGGGGAGTGTGGGGGAGAGTGCGAATAGACTGCATGGGGAGTGAGGAGGAGAGCGGGAATAGACTGGGTGGGGAGTGAGGGGAGAGTGGGAATAGACTGGGTGGTGAATGAGGGGAGAGTGGGATTACACTGGGTGGGGAGTGAGGGGGAGAGTGGAATTAGCCTGGGTGGGGAGTGAGGGGAGGTGGGATTAGACTGGGTTGGGTGTGAGGGGGGAGAGTGGGATTAGACTGGGTGGGGAGTGAGGGGAGAGTGGGATTAGACTGGGTGGAGAGTGAGGGGGAGAGTGGGATTAGACTGGGTGGGGAGTGAGGGGGAGAGTGGGATTAGACTGGGTGGGGAGTGAGGGGGAGAGTGGGATTAGACTGGGTGGGGAGTGAGTGAGGGGGCGAGTGGGATTTGACTGGGTGTGGAGTTAGGGGGAGAGTGGGATTAGACTGGGTGGGGTGTGAGGGGGAGAGTGGGATTAGAGTGGGTGGGGAGCGAGTGGGATAAGACTGGGTGGGGATTGAGTGCGGGGGCGAATGGGATTTTACTGGGTGGGGAGTGAGGGGGAGAGTGGGATTAGACTGGGTGGGGAGTGAGGGGGAGAGTGGGATTAGAGTGGGTGGGGAGTGAGTGGGAGAGTTGGATTAGACTCGGTGGTGAGTGAGTGGGATTAGACTGGGTGGGGAGTGAGTGAGGGGGCGAGGGGGATTTGACTGGGTGTGGAGTTAGGGGGAGAGTGGGATTAGACTGGGTGGGGAGTGAGGGGGAGAGTGGGATTAGACTGGGTGGGGAGTGAGGGGTAGAGTGGGATTAGACTGGGTGGGGAGTGAGGAGGAGAGTGGGACTAGACTGGGTGCGGAGTGAGGGGGAGAGTGGGATTAGACTGGGTGGGGAGTGAGGGGGAAGAGTGGGATTCGACTGGGTGGAGAGTGAGGGGGAGAGTGGGAATAGACTGGGTGGGGAGTGAGGGGGAGAATGGGATTAGACTGGGTGGGGAGTGAGGGGGAGAGTGGGAATAGACTGGGTGGTGAATGAGGGGAGAGTGGGATTAGACTGGGTGGTGAATGAGGGGAGAGTGGGATTAGACTGGGTGGGGAGTGAGCGGGAGAGTGGGAATAGACTGGGTGGGGAGTGAGGGGAGAGTGGAAATAGACTGGGTGGTGAGTGAGGGGAGATTGGGATTAGACTGGGTGGGGAGTGAGGGGTAGAGTGGGATTACACTGGGTGTGGAGTGAGGGGGAGATTGGGAATAGACTGGCTGGAGAGTGAGGGTGAGATTGGGATTAGACTGGGTGGGGAGTGAGTGGGATTAGACTGGGTGGGTAGTGATTTGGAGAGTGGGATTAGACTGGGTGGGGAGTGAGGGGAGAGTGGGATTAGACTGGGTGGGGAGTGAGGGGGAGAGTGGGAATAGACTGGGTGGGGAGTGAGGGGGAGAGTGGGATTAGACTGGGTGGGGAGTGAGTGGGATTAGACTGGGTGGGGAGTGAGTTGGAGAGTGGGATTAGACTGGGTGGGGAGCGAGGGGGAGAGTGCGAATAGACTGCATGGGGAGTGAGGAGGAGAGCGGGAATAGACTGGGTGGGGAGTGAGGGGAGAGTGGGATTCGATTGGGTGGGGAGTGAGGAGGAGAGTGGGAATAGACTGGGTGGTGAATGAGGGGAGAGTGGGATTACACTGGGTGGGGAGTGAGGGGGAGAGTGGAATTAGACTGGGTGGGGAGTGAGGGGAGAGTGGGATTAGACTGGGTGGGGAGTGAGGGGGAGAGTGGGATTAGACTGGGAGGGGAGTGAGGGTGAGAGTGGGATTAGATTGGGTGGGGAGTGAAGGGGAGAGCGGGAATAGACTGGGTGGAGAGTGAGGGGGAGAGTGGGATTAGACTGGGTGGGGAGTGAGGGGGAGAGTGGGATTCGACTGGGTGGGGAGTGAGTGAGGGGGCGAGTGGGATTTGACTGGGTGTGGAGTTAGGGGGAGAGTGGGATTAGACTGGGTGGGGAGTGAGGGGGAGAGTGGGATTAGACTGGCTGGGGAGTGAGGGGGAGAGTGGGATTAGACTGGGTGGGGAGTGAGGGGGAGTGTGGGATTAGACTGGGTGGGGAGTGAGTGAGGGGGCGAGTGGGATTTGACTGGGTGTGGAGTTAGGGGGAGTGTGGGATTAGATTGGGTGGGGAGTGAGGGGGAGAGTGGGATTAGACTGGGTGGGGAGCGAGTGGGATAAGACTGGGTGGGGATTGAGTGCGGGGGCGAATGGGATTTTACTGGGTGGGGAGTGAGGGGGAGAGTGGGATGAGACTGGGTGGGGAGTGAGGGGGAGAGTGGGATTAGAGTGGGTGGGGAGTGAGTGGGAGAGTTGGATTAGACTCGGTGGTGAGTGAGTGGGATTAGACTGGGTGGGGAGTGAGTGAGGGGGCGAGTGGGATTTGACTGGGTGTGGAGTTAGGGGGAGAGTGGGGTTAGACTGGGTGGGGAGTGAGGGGGAGAGTGGGATTAGACTGGGTGGGGAGTGAGGGGGAGAGTGGGATTAGACTGGTTGGGGAGTGAGGGGGAGAGTGGGATTAGACTGGGTGGGGAGTGAGTGAGGGGGCGAGTGGGATTTGACTGGGTGTGGAGTTAGGGGGAGAGTGGGATTAGACTGGGTGGGGAGTGAGGGGGAGACTGGGATTAGACTGGGTGGGGAGTGAGGGGGAGAGGGGGATTAGACTGGTTGGGGAGTGAGGAGGAGAGTGGGACTAGACTGGGTGGGGAATGAGGGGGAGAGTGGGATTAGACTGGGTAGGGAGTGAGGGGGAGAGTGGGATTAGACTGGGTGGAGAGTGAGGGGGAGAGTGGGAATAGGCTGGGTGGGGAGTGAGGGGAGAGTGGGAATAGACTGGGTGGTGAGTGAGGGGAGATTGTGATTAGGCTGGGTGGGGAATGATGGGGAGAGCGGGATTAGACTGGCTGGGGAGTGAGGGGGAGAATGGGATTTGACTGGGTGGGGAGTGAGGGGGAGAGTGGGAATAGACTGGGTGGTGAATGAGGGGAGAGTGGGATTAGACTGGGTGGGGGAGTGAGGGGGAGTGTGGGAATAGACTGGGTGGAGAGTGGGATTAGACTGGGTGGGGAGTGAGTTGGAGAGTGGGATTAGACTGGGTGGGGAGTGAGGGGAGAGTGGGATTAGACTGGGTGGGGAGTGAGGGGGAGAGTGGGAATAGACTGGGTGGAGAGTGAGGGGGAGAGTGGGATTAGACTGGGTGGGGAGTGAGTGGGATTAGACTGGGTGGGGAGTGAGTTGGAGAGTGGGATTAGACTGGGTGGGGAGTGAGGGGAAGAGTGGGATTAGACTGGGTGGGGAGTGAGTGGGATTAGACTGGGTGGGGAGTGAGGGGGAGAGTGGGATTAGATTTGGTGGAGAGAGGGACTAGACTGGGTGGGGAGTGTGGGGGAGAGTGCGAATAGACTGCATGGGCTGTGAGGAGGAGAGCGGGAACAGACTGGGTTGGGAATGAGGGGGGAGAGTGGGATTAGACTGGGTGGGGAGTGAGCGGGAGAGTGGGATTAGTCTGGGTGGGGAGTGAGGGGTAGAGTGGGAATAGATTGGTTGGGGAGTGTGCGGGAGATTGGGATTAGACTGGGTGGGGAGTGAGGGGGAGAGTGGGATTAGATAGGGTGGGGAGTGAGGCGGAGAGTGGGATTAGACTGGATGGGTAGTGTGGGTGAGAGTGGGATTAGACTGGGTGGGGAGTGAGGGGGAGAGTGGAATTAGACTGGATGGGGAGTGAGGGGGAGAGTGGGCTTAGACTGGGTGGGGAGTGAGGGGGAGAAAGGGAACAGACTGTGGAGTGAGGGAGATTGTGGGAATAGACTGGGTGGGGAGTGAGTGGGAGAGTGTGATTAGACTGGGTGGGGAGCGAGATGGAGAGTGGGATTAGACTGGGTGGGGAGCAAGTGGGATTAGACTGGGTGGGGAGTGAGTGAGGGGGCGAATGGGATTTGACGGGGTGGGGGGTGAGGGGGAGAGTGGATTAGACTGGGTGGGGAGTGAGTGGGATTAGACTGGGTGGGGAGTGAGTGGGATTAGACTGGGTGGGGAGTGAGGGGGAGAGTGGGATTAGACTGGGTGAGGAGTGAGGGGGAGAGTTGGATTAGACTCGGTGGTGAGTGAGTGGGATTAGACTGGGCGGGGAGTGAGTGAGGGGGTGAGTGGGATTAGACTGGGTGGGGAGTTAGGGGGAGAGTGGGATTAGACTGGGTGGGGAGTGAGGGGGAGAGTGGGGATTAGACTGGGTGGGGAGTGAGGGGGAGAGTGGGATTAGACTGGGTGGGGAGTGAGGTGGAGAGTGGGATTAGACTGGGTGGGGAGTGAGGGGGAGAGTGGGATTAGACTGTGCGGGGAGCGAGTGGAAGAGTGGGATTAGACTGGGTGGAGAGTGACGGGGAGAATGGGATTAGACTTGGTGGGGAGTGAGGGGGAGAGTGGGAAAAGACTGGGTGGGGAGTGAGGGGAGAGTGGGAATAGACTGGGTGGTGAGTGAGGGGAAATTGGGATTAGACTGGGTGGGGAATGTTGGGGAGAGTGGGATTAGACTGGGTGGGGAGTGAGGGTGAGAGTGGGATTAGACTGGGTGGGGAGTGAGGGGAGAGTGGGATTCGACTGGGCGGGGAGTGAGGGGGAGTGTGGGAATAGACTGGGTGGTGAATGAGGGGAGAGTGGGATTAGACTGGGTGGGGAGTGAGGGGGAGAGTGGGATTAGACTGGGTGGGGAGTGAGGGGGAGAGTGGGATTAGACTGGGTGGGGAGTGAGGGGGAGAGTGGGATTAGACTGGGTGGGGAGTGAGGGGAGAGTGGGATTAGACTGGGTGGGGAGTGAGGGGGGAGTGTGGGATTAGACTGGGAGGGGAGTGAGGGGGAGAGTGGGATTAGACTGGGTGGGGAGTGAGGGGGAGAGTGGGAATAGACTGTGGAGTGAGGGAGATTGTGGGAATAGACTGGGTGGGGAGTCAGTGGGAGAGTGGGATTAGACTGGGTGGGGAGCGAGGGGGAGAGTGGGATTAGAGTGGGTGGGGAGCGAGTGGGATTAGACTGGGTGGGGATTGAGTGAGGGGGCGAATGGGATTTGACTGGGTGGGGAGTGAGGGGGAGAGTGGGATGGGACTGGGTGGGGAGTGAGGGGGAGAGTGGGATTAGAGTGGGTGGGGAGTGAGTGGGAGAGTTGGATTAGACTCGGTGGTGAGTGAGTGGGATTAGACTGGGTGGGGAGTGAGTGAGAGGGCGAGCGGGATTTGACTGGGTGGGGAGAGAGGGGGAGAGTGGGATTTGACTGGGTGGGGAGTGAGGAGGAGAGTGGGACTAGACTGGGTGCGGAGTGAGGGGGAGAGTGGGATTAGACTGGGTGGGGAGTGAGGGGGAGAGTGGGATTAGACTGGGTGGGGAGTGAGGGGGTGAGTGGGATTAGACTGGGTGGCGAGTGAGGGGGAGAGTGGGATTAGACTGCGTGGAGAGTGAGGGGGAGAGTGGGAATAGACTGGGTGGGGAGTGAGGGGGAGAATGGGATTAGACTGGGTGGTGAATGAGGGGAGAGTGGGATTAGACTGGGTGGTGAATGGGGGGAGAGTGGGATTAGACTGGGTGGGGAGTGAGGGGGAGTGAGGGGGAGAGTGGGATTACACTGGGTGGGGAGTGAGGGGGAGATTGGGAATAGACTGGCTGGAGAGTGAGGGTGAGAGTGGGATTAGACTGGGTGGTGAGGGAGTGGGATTAGACTGGGTGGGGAGTGAGTTGGAGAGTGGGATTAGACTGGGTGGGGAGTTAGGGGAGAGTGGGATTAGACTGGGTGGGGAGTGAGTTGGAGAGTGGGATTAGCCTGGGTGGGGAGTGAGGGGGAGAGTGGTATTAGATTTGGTGGAGAGAGGGATTAGACTGAGTGGGGAGTGTGGGGGAGAGTGCGAATAGACTGCATGGGGAGTGAGGAGGAGAGCGGGAATAGACTGGGTGGGGAGTGAGGGGAGAGTGGGAATAGACTGGGTGGTGAATGAGGGGAGAGTGGGATTACACTGGGTGGGGAGTGAGGGGGAGAGTGGAATTAGCCTGGGTGGGGAGTGAGGGGAGGTGGGATTAGACTGGGTTGGGTGTGAGGGGGGAGAGTGGGATTAGACTGGGTGGGGAGTGAGGGGAGAGTGGGATTAGACTGGGTGGAGAGTGAGGGGGAGAGTGGGATTAGACTGGGTGGGGAGTGAGGGGGAGAGTGGGATTAGACTGGGTGGGGAGTGAGGGGGAGAGTGGGATTAGACTGGGTGGGGAGTGAGTGAGGGGGCGAGTGGGATTTGACTGGGTGTGGAGTTAGGGGGAGAGTGGGATTAGACTGGGTGGGGTGTGAGGGGGAGAGTGGGATTAGAGTGGGTGGGGAGCGAGTGGGATAAGACTGGGTGGGGATTGAGTGCGGGGGCGAATGGGATTTTACTGGGTGGGGAGTGAGGGGGAGAGTGGGATTAGACTGGGTGGGGAGTGAGGGGGAGAGTGGGATTAGAGTGGGTGGGGAGTGAGTGGGAGAGTTGGATTAGACTCGGTGGTGAGTGAGTGGGATTAGACTGGGTGGGGAGTGAGTGAGGGGGCGAGGGGGATTTGACTGGGTGTGGAGTTAGGGGGAGAGTGGGATTAGACTGGGTGGGGAGTGAGGGGGAGAGTGGGATTAGACTGGGTGGGGAGTGAGGGGTAGAGTGGGATTAGACTGGGTGGGGAGTGAGGAGGAGAGTGGGACTAGACTGGGTGCGGAGTGAGGGGGAGAGTGGGATTAGACTGGGTGGGGAGTGAGGGGGAAGAGTGGGATTCGACTGGGTGGAGAGTGAGGGGGAGAGTGGGAATAGACTGGGTGGGGAGTGAGGGGGAGAATGGGATTAGACTGGGTGGGGAGTGAGGGGGAGAGTGGGAATAGACTGGGTGGTGAATGAGGGGAGAGTGGGATTAGACTGGGTGGTGAATGAGGGGAGAGTGGGATTAGACTGGGTGGGGAGTGAGCGGGAGAGTGGGAATAGACTGGGTGGGGAGTGAGGGGAGAGTGGAAATAGACTGGGTGGTGAGTGAGGGGAGATTGGGATTAGACTGGGTGGGGAGTGAGGGGTAGAGTGGGATTACACTGGGTGTGGAGTGAGGGGGAGATTGGGAATAGACTGGCTGGAGAGTGAGGGTGAGATTGGGATTAGACTGGGTGGGGAGTGAGTGGGATTAGACTGGGTGGGTAGTGATTTGGAGAGTGGGATTAGACTGGGTGGGGAGTGAGGGGAGAGTGGGATTAGACTGGGTGGGGAGTGAGGGGGAGAGTGGGAATAGACTGGGTGGGGAGTGAGGGGGAGAGTGGGATTAGACTGGGTGGGGAGTGAGTGGGATTAGACTGGGTGGGGAGTGAGTTGGAGAGTGGGATTAGACTGGGTGGGGAGCGAGGGGGAGAGTGCGAATAGACTGCATGGGGAGTGAGGAGGAGAGCGGGAATAGACTGGGTGGGGAGTGAGGGGAGAGTGGGATTCGATTGGGTGGGGAGTGAGGAGGAGAGTGGGAATAGACTGGGTGGTGAATGAGGGGAGAGTGGGATTACACTGGGTGGGGAGTGAGGGGGAGAGTGGAATTAGACTGGGTGGGGAGTGAGGGGAGAGTGGGATTAGACTGGGTGGGGAGTGAGGGGGAGAGTGGGATTAGACTGGGAGGGGAGTGAGGGTGAGAGTGGGATTAGATTGGGTGGGGAGTGAAGGGGAGAGCGGGAATAGACTGGGTGGAGAGTGAGGGGGAGAGTGGGATTAGACTGGGTGGGGAGTGAGGGGGAGAGTGGGATTCGACTGGGTGGGGAGTGAGTGAGGGGGCGAGTGGGATTTGACTGGGTGTGGAGTTAGGGGGAGAGTGGGATTAGACTGGGTGGGGAGTGAGGGGGAGAGTGGGATTAGACTGGCTGGGGAGTGAGGGGGAGAGTGGGATTAGACTGGGTGGGGAGTGAGGGGGAGTGTGGGATTAGACTGGGTGGGGAGTGAGTGAGGGGGCGAGTGGGATTTGACTGGGTGTGGAGTTAGGGGGAGTGTGGGATTAGATTGGGTGGGGAGTGAGGGGGAGAGTGGGATTAGACTGGGTGGGGAGCGAGTGGGATAAGACTGGGTGGGGATTGAGTGCGGGGGCGAATGGGATTTTACTGGGTGGGGAGTGAGGGGGAGAGTGGGATGAGACTGGGTGGGGAGTGAGGGGGAGAGTGGGATTAGAGTGGGTGGGGAGTGAGTGGGAGAGTTGGATTAGACTCGGTGGTGAGTGAGTGGGATTAGACTGGGTGGGGAGTGAGTGAGGGGGCGAGTGGGATTTGACTGGGTGTGGAGTTAGGGGGAGAGTGGGGTTAGACTGGGTGGGGAGTGAGGGGGAGAGTGGGATTAGACTGGGTGGGGAGTGAGGGGGAGAGTGGGATTAGACTGGTTGGGGAGTGAGGGGGAGAGTGGGATTAGACTGGGTGGGGAGTGAGGGTAGAGTGGGATTAGACTCGGTGGGAGTGAGGAGGAGAGTGGGACTAGACTGGGTGGGGAGAGGGGGAGAGTGGGATTAGACTGGGTGGGGAGTGAGGGGGAGAGTGGGATTAGACTGGGTGGGGAGTGAGGGTGAGAGTGGGATTAGACTGGGTGGGGAGTGAGGGGGAGAGTGGAATTAGACTGGATGGGGAGTGAGGGGGAGAGTGGGATTAGACTGGGTGTGGGGAGAGTTGTATTAGACTGTGTGGGGAGTGGGATCAGACTGGGTGGGGAGTGAGGGGGAGAATGGGATTAGACTGGGTGGGGAGTGAGGGGGAATGTGGGATTAGTCTGGGTGGGGAGTGAGGGGGAGAGTGGAATTAGACTGGGTGGGGAGTGAGGGGGAGAGTGGGATTAGACTGGGTGGGGAGTGAGGGAGAGAGTGGGACTAAACTGGGTGGGGAGTGAGGGGGAGTGTGGAATTAGACTGGGTGGGGAGTGAGGGGGAGAGTGGGAATAGACTGGGTGGGGAGTGAGGGGGAGAGTGGGAATAGACTGGGTGGCGAGCGAGGGAGAGAGTGGGATTAGACAGGGTGGGGAGTGAGTGAGGGGGAGAGTGGGATTAGACTGGGTGGGGAGTGAGGGGGAGAGTGGGGTTAGACTGGGTGGGGAGTGAGTGGGAGAGTGGGATTAGACTGGGTGGGGAGTGAGGGGGAGAGTGGGGTTAGACTGGGTGGGGAGTGAGTGGGAGAGTTGGATTAGACTGAGTAGGGAGTGAGTGGGATTAGACTGGGTGGGGAGTGAGGGGGGAGAGTGGGATTTGACTGCGTGGAGAGTGAGGGGGAGAGTTGGATTAGACTGGGTGGGGAGTGAGGGGGAGAGTGGGAATAGACTGGGTCGGGAGTGAGCGGGAGAGTGGGAATAGACTGAGTGGGGAGTGAGGAGAGAGTGGGAATAGACTGGGTGGTGAATGAGGGGAGAGTGGGATTAGACTGGGTGGGGAGTGAGGGGCAGAGTGGGATTAGACTCGGGGAGTGAGTGGCATTAGACTGGGTCGGGAGTGAATGAGGGGGCGAGTGTGGGAATAGACTGGGTGGGGAGTGAGGGGAGAGTGGGAATAGACTGGGTGGGGAGTGAGGGGCAGAGTGGGATTAGTCAGGGTGGGGAGTGAGGGAGAGAGTGGGATTAGACTGGCTGGGGAGTGAGGGGGAGAGTGGGATTAGACTTGGTGGGGAGTGAAGGGGAGCGTGGGATTTGACTGAATGGGGAGTGAGGGTGAGAGTGGGATTAGAGTGGGTGGGGAGTGAGGGGGAGAGTGGAATTAGACTGGATGGGGAGTGAGGGGGAGAGTGGGATTAGACTGGGTGTGGGGAGAGTTGTATTAGACTGTGTGGGGAGTGGGATTAGACTGGGTGGGGAGTGAGGGGGAGAATGGGATTAGACTGGGTGGGGAGTGAGGGGGAATGTGGGATTAGTCTGGGTGGGGAGTGAGGGGGAGAGTGGAATTAGACTGGGTGGGGAGTGAGGGGGAGAGTGGGATTAGACTGGGTGGGGAGTGAGGGAGAGAGTGGGACTAAACTGGGTGGGGAGTGAGGGGGAGTGTGGAATTAGACTGGGTGGAGAGTGAGGGGGAGAGTGGGAATAGACTGGGTGGGGAGTGAGGGGGAAGAGTGGGATTCGACTGGGTGGAGAGTGAGGGGGAGAGTGGGAATAGACTGGGTGGGGAGTGAGGGGGAGAATGGGATTAGACTGGGTGGGGAGTGAGGGGGAGAGTGGGAATAGACTGGGTGGTGAATGAGGGGAGAGTGGGATTAGACTGGGTGGTGAATGAGGGGAGAGTGGGATTCGACTGGGTGGGGAGTGAGCGGGAGAGTGGGAATAGACTGGGTGGGGAGTGAGGGGAGAGTGGAAATAGACTGGGTGGTGAGTGAGGGGAGATTGGGATTAGACTGGGTGGGGAGTGAGGGGTAGAGTGGGATTACACTGGGTGTGGAGTGAGGGGGAGATTGGGAATAGACTGGCTGGAGAGTGAGTGTGAGATTGGGATTAGACTGGGTGGGGAGTGAGTGGGATTAGACTGGGTGGGTAGTGATTTGGAGAGTGGGATTAGACTGGGTGGGGAGTGAGGGGAGAGTGGGATTAGACTGGGTGGGGAGTGAGGGGGAGAGTGGGAATAGACTGGGTGGGGAGTGAGGGGGAGAGTGGGATTAGACTGGGTGGGGAGTGAGTGGGATTAGACTGGGTGGGGAGTGAGTTGGAGAGTGGGATTAGACTGGGTGGGGAGCGAGGGGGAGAGTGCGAATAGACTGCATGGGGAGTGAGGAGGAGAGCGGGAATAGACTGGGTGGGGAGTGAGGGGAGAGTGGGATTCGATTGGGTGGGGAGTGAGGAGGAGAGTGGGAATAGACTGGGTGGTGAATGAGGGGAGAGTGGGATTACACTGGGTGGGGAGTGAGGGGGAGAGTGGAATTAGACTGGGTGGGGAGTGAGGGGAGAGTGGGATTAGACTGGGTGGGGAGTGACGGGGAGAGTGGGATTAGACTGGGAGGGGAGTGAGGGTGAGAGTGGGATTAGATTGGGTGGGGAGTGAAGGGGAGAGCGGGAATAGACTGGGTGGAGAGTGAGGGGGAGAGTGGGATTAGACTGGGTGGGGAGTGAGGGGGAGAGTGGGATTCGACTGGGTGGGGAGTGAGTGAGGGGGCGAGTGGGATTTGACTGGGTGTGGAGTTAGGGGGAGAGTGGGATTAGACTGGGTGGGGAGTGAGGGGGAGAGTGGGATTAGACTGGCTGGGGAGTGAGGGGGAGAGTGGGATTAGACTGGGTGGGGAGTGAGGGGGAGTGTGGGATTAGACTGGGTGGGGAGTGAGTGAGGGGGCGAGTGGGATTTGACTGGGTGTGGAGTTAGGGGGAGTGTGGGATTAGATTGGGTGGGGAGTGAGGGGGAGAGTGGGATTAGACTGGGTGGGGAGCGAGTGGGATAAGACTGGGTGGGGATTGAGTGCGGGGGCGAATGGGATTTTACTGGGTGGGGAGTGAGGGGGAGAGTGGGATGAGACTGGGTGGGGAGTGAGGGGGAGAGTGGGATTAGAGTGGGTGGGGAGTGAGTGGGAGAGTTTGATTAGACTCGGTGGTGAGTGAGTGGGATTAGACTGGGTGGGGAGTGAGTGAGGGGGCGAGTGGGATTTGACTGGGTGTGGAGCTAGGGGGAGAGTGGGATTAGACTGGGTGGGGAGTGAGGGGGAGAGTGGGATTAGACTGGGTGGGGAGTGAGGGGGAGAGTGGGATTAGACTGGTTGGGGAGTGAGGGGGAGAGTGGGATTAGACTGGGTGGGGAGTGAGGGTAGAGTGGGATTAGACTCGGTGGGAGTGAGGAGGAGAGTGGGACTAGACTGGGTGGGGAGAGGGGGAGAGTGGGATTAGACTGGGTGGGGAGTGAGGGGGAGAGTGGGATTAGACTGGGTGGGGAGTGAGGGGGAGAGTGGGATTAGACTGCGTGGGGAGTGAGGGGGAGAGTGGGATTAGACTGTGTGGGGAGTGAGGGAGAGTGGGATTAGACTGGGTGGGGAGTAAGGTGGAGAGTGGGGTTAGACTGGGTGGGGAGTGAGACGGAGAGTGGGATTAGACTGAATGGGGAGTGAGGGTGAGAGTGGGATTAGACTGGGTGGGGAGTGAGGGGGAGAGTGGAATTAGACTGGATGGGGAGTGAGGGGGAGAGTGGGATTAGACTGGGTGTGGGGAGAGTTGTATTAGACTGTGTGGGGAGTGGGATCAGACTGGGTGGGGAGTGAGGGGGAGAATGGGATTAGACTGGGTGGGGAGTGAGGGGGAATGTGGGATTAGTCTGGGTGGGGAGTGAGGGGGAGAGTGGAATTAGACTGGGTGGGGAGTGAGGGGGAGAGTGGGATTAGACTGGGTGGGGAGTGAGGGAGAGAGTGGGACTAAACTGGGTGGGGAGTGAGGGGGAGTGTGGAATTAGACTGGGTGGGGAGTGAGGGGGAGAGTGGGAATAGACTGGGTGGGGAGTGAGGGGGAGAGTGGGAATAGACTGGGTGGCGAGCGAGGGGGAGAGTGGGATTAGACAGGGTGGGGAGTGAGTGAGGGGGAGAGTGGGATTAGACTGGGTGGGGAGTGAGGGGGAGAGTGGGGTTAGACTGGGTGGGGAGTGAGTGGGAGAGTGGGATTAGACTGGGTGGGGAGTGAGGGGGAGAGTGGGGTTAGACTGGGTGGGGAGTGAGTGGGAGAGTTGGATTAGACTGAGTAGGGAGTGAGTGGGATTAGACTGGGTGGGGAGTGAGGGGGAGAGTGGGATTTGACTGCGTGGAGAGTGAGGGGGAGAGTGGGATTAGACTGGGTGGGGAGTGAGGGAGAGAGTGGGATAAGGTTGGTTGGGGAGTGAGGGGGAGAGTGGGATTAGACTCGGTGGGGATTGAGGGGGAGAGTGGGATTAGACTGGGTGGGGATTGAGGGGAGAGTGGGATTAGACTGGGTGGGGAGTGAGGGAGAGAGTGGTATAAGTTTGGTTGGGGAGTGAGGGGGAGAGTGGGATTAGACTCGGTGGGGATTGATGGGGAGAGTGGGATTAGACTGGGTGGGGATTGAGGGGGAGAGTGGGATTAGACTGGGCGGGGAGTGAGGGGGAGAGTGGGATTAGACTGAGTGGGGAGTGAGGGGGAGAGTGGGATTAGACTGGGTGGGGTGTCAGGGGGAGTGTGGGATTGGGCATAGACTGGGTGGGGAGTGAGGGGGAGAGTGGGATTAGACTGGCTGGGGAGTGAGGGGGAGAGTGGGATTAGACTGGGTGAGGAGTGAGGGGGAGAGTGGGATTAGACTGAGTGGGGAGTGAGTGGGAGAGTGGGATTAGACTGGGTGGGGTGTGAGTGGGATTAGACTGGGTGGGGAGTGAGTGAGGGGGCGAGTGGGATTTGACTGGGTGGGAAGTGAGGGGGAGAGTGGGATTAGACTGGGTAGCGAGTGAGGGGGAGAGTGGGAATAGACTGGGTGGGGAGTGAGCGGGAGAGTGGGAATAGACTGGGTGGGGAGTGAGGGGAGAGTGGGAATAGACTGGGTGGTGAGTGAGGGTAGAGTGGGATTAGACTGGGTGGGGAGTGAGGGGGAGAGTGGGATTAGACTGGGTGGGGAGTGAGTCGGATTAGACTGGGTGGGGAGTGAGTGAGGGGGCGAGTGGGATTTGACTGGGTGGGGGTGAGGTGGAGAGTGGGATTAGACTGGGTGGGGAGTGAGGGGGAGAGTGGGATTAGACTGGGTGGGGAGTGAGGGGGAGAGTGGGATTAGACTGGGCGGGAGTGAGGAGGAGAGTGGGACTAGACTGGGTGGGGAGAGGGGGAGAGTAGGATTAGACTGGGTGGGGAGTGAGGGGGAGAGTGGGATTAGACTGGGTGGGGAGTGAGGGGGAGAGTGGGATTAGACTGGGTGGGGAGTGAGGGGGAGAGTGGGATTAGACTGGGTGGGGAGTGAGGGGGAGAGTGGGATTAGACTGGGTGCGGAGAGAGGGGGAGGGTGGGATTAAAGTGGGTGGGGAGTGAGGGGGAGAGTGGGATTAGACTGGGTGAGGAGCGAGTGGAAGAGTGGGATTAGACTGCTTGGAGAGTCAGGGGGAGAGTGGGATTGGACAGGGTGGGGAATGAGGGGGAGAGTGGGATTATACTGGGTGGGGAGTGAGGGGAGAGTGGGATTAGACTGGGTGGGGAATGAGGGGGGAGTGGGATTAGACTGGGTGGGGAGTGAGGGGGAGCGTGGGATTAGACTGGGTGGGGAATGAGGGGGAGAGTGGGATTAGACTTTGTGGGGAGTGAGGAGAGTGGGATTAGACTGGGTGGGGAGTGAGGGGGAGAGTGGCATTAAACTGTGTGGGAAGCGAGGAGAGTGGGATTAAACTGGGTGGGGAGTGAGGGGGAGAGTGGGATTAGACAGGGGGAGTGAAGGGGAGAGTGGGATTAGACGGTGTGGGGAGCGAGGGGAAGAGTGGGAACAGACTGGGTGGGGAGCGAGGGGGGAGAGTGGGATTTGACTGGGTGGGGAGTGAGGGGGAGAGTGGGAATAGACTGTGGAGTGAGGGGGAGAGTGGGAATAGACTGGGTGGGGAGTGAGTGGGAGATTGTGGGATTAGACTGGGAGGAGAGTGAGGGGAGAGTGGGATTAGACTGGGTGGGGAGTGAGGGGGAGAGTGGGGTTAGACTGGGTGGGGAGTGAGTGGGAGAGTGGGATTAGACTGGGTGGGGAGTGAGGGGGAGAGTGGGGTTAGACTGGGTGGGGAGTGAGTGGGAGAGTTGGATTAGACTGAGTAGGGAGTGAGTGGGATTAGACTGGGTGGGGAGTGAGGGGGAGAGTGGGATTTGACTGCGTGGAGAGTGAGGGGGAGAGTTGGATTAGACTGGGTGGGGAGTGAGGGGGAGAGTGGGAATAGACTGGGTCGGGAGTGAGCGGGAGAGTGGGAATAGACTGAGTGGGGAGTGAGGGGAGAGTGGGAATAGACTGGGTGGTGAATGAGGGGAGAGTGGGATTAGACTGGGTGGGGAGTGAGGGGCAGAGTGGGATTAGACTCGGGGAGTGAGTGGCATTAGACTGGGTCGGGAGTGAGTGAGGGGGCGAGTGTGGGAATAGACTGGGTGGGGAGTGAGGGGAGAGTGGGAATAGACTGGGTGGGGAGTGAGGGGCAGAGTGGG
Organism: Somniosus microcephalus; assembly: GCF_052327205.1. Lineage (NCBI taxonomy): Eukaryota > Metazoa > Chordata > Chondrichthyes > Squaliformes > Somniosidae > Somniosus > Somniosus microcephalus. The sequence continues at coordinate 95,043,608 of NC_140990.1, read as the reverse complement.
ATTAGTCAGGGTGGGGAGTGAGGGAGAGAGTGGGATTAGACTGGCTGGGGAGTGAGGGGGAGAGTGGGATTAGACTTGGTGGGGAGTGAAGGGGAGAGTGGGATTTGACTGAATGGGGAGTGAGGGTGAGAGTGGGATTAGAGTGGGTGGGGAGTGAGGGGGAGAGTGGAATTAGACTGGATGGGGAGTGAGGGGGAGAGTGGGATTAGACTGGGTGTGGGGAGAGTTGTATTAGACTGTGTGGGGAGTGGGATTAGACTGGGTGGGGAGTGAGGGGGAGAATGGGATTAGACTGGGTGGGGAGTGAGGGGGAATGTGGGATTAGTCTGGGTGGGGAGTGAGGGGGAGAGTGGAATTAGACTGGGTGGGGAGTGAGGGGGAGAGTGGGATTAGACTGGGTGGGGAGTGAGGGAGAGAGTGGGACTAAACTGGGTGGGGAGTGAGGGGGAGTGTGGAATTAGACTGGGTGGAGAGTGAGGGGGAGAGTGGGAATAGACTGGGTGGGGAGTGAGGGGGAGAGTGGGAATAGACTGGGTGGCGAGCGAGGGGGAGAGTGGGATTAGACAGGGTGGGGAGTGAGTGAGGGGGAGAGTGGGATTAGACTGGTTGGGGGAGTGAGGGGGAGAGTGGAATTAGACTGGATGGGGAGTGAGGGGGAGAGTGGGATTAGACTGGGTGGGATATGAGGGGGGAGAGTGGGAATAGACTGGGTGGCGAGCGAGGGGGAGTGAGGGGGTGAGTGGGATTAGACTGGGTGGGGAGTGAGGGGGAGAGTGGGATTAGACTGCGTGGGTAGTGAGGTGGAGAGTGGGATTAGACTGGGTGGGGAGTGAGGGGAGAGTCGGAATAGATAGGTTAGGGAGTGTGCGGGAGATTGGGATTAGACTATGTGGGGAGAGAGGGGGAGAGTGGGATTAGACTGGGTGGGGAGTGAGGGGGAGAATGGGAATAGACTGGGTGGGGAGTGAGGGGAGAGTGGGATTAGACTGGGAGGGGAGTGAGTGGGATATTGCGATTAGACTGTGTGGGGAGTGAGGGAGATTGGGAATAGACTGGGTGGGGAGCGAGGGGGACAGTGGGATTAGACTGGGTGGGGAGCGAGGGGGTGAGTGGATTGGATTGGGCGGGGAGTGAGGGAGAGAGTGGGAATAGACTGGGTGGGGAGTGAGGGGGAGAGTGGGATTAGACTGGTGGAGAGTGAGGGGGAGAGTGGGATTAGACTGGGTGGGGAGTGAGGGAGAGAGTGGGATAAGGTTGGTTGGGGAGTGAGGGGGAGAGTGGGATTAGACTCGGTGGGGATTGAGGGGGAGAGTGGGATTAGACTGGGTGGGGATTGAGGGGAGAGTGGGATTAGACTGGGTGGGGAGTGAGGGAGAGAGTGGTATAAGTTTGTTTGGGGAGTGAGGGGGAGAGTGGGATTAGACTCGGTGGGGATTGATGGGGAGAGTGGGATTAGACTGGGTG
>NC_140990.1:94981950-95041644 GCF_052327205.1 Somniosus microcephalus | reverse complement strand
CCGGAACAGTCCTTTCCACTGCTCCTCGGACAAGGCCGGAACAGTCCTTTCCACTGCCTCGGACAAGGCCGGAACAGTCCTTTCCACTGCCTCGGACAAGGCCGGAACAGTCCTTTCCACTGCTTCGGACAAGGTCCGGAACAGTCCTTTCCACTGCTTCGGACAAGGCCGGAACAGTCCTTTCCACTGCCTCGGACAAGGCCGGAACAGTCCTTTCCACTGCTTCGGACAAGGCCGGAACAGTCCTTTCCACTGCTTCGGACAAGGCCGGAACAGTCCTTTCCATTGCTTCGGACAAGGTCGGAACAGTCCTTTCCACTGCTTCGGACAAGGACGGAACAGTCCTTTCCACTGCCTCGGACAAGGCCGGAACAGTCCTTTGCACTGCCTCGGACAAGGCCGGAACAGTCCTTTCCACTGCTTCGGACAAGGCCGGAACAGTCCTTTCCACTGCTTCGGACAAGGCCGGAACAGTCCTTTCCACTGCCTCGGACAAGGCCGGAACAGTCCTTTCCACTGCCTCGGACAAGGCCGGAACAGTCCTTTCCACTGCTTCGGACAAGGCCGGAACAGTCCTTTCCACTGCCTCGTACAAGCCCGGAACAGTCCTTTCCACTGCTTCGGACAAGGCCGGAACAGTCCTTTCCACTGCCTCGGACAAGGCCGGAACAGTCCTTTCCACTGCCTCGGACAAGGCCGGAACAGTCCTTTCCACTGCTTCGGACAAGGCCGGAACAGTCCTTTCCACTGCCTCGGACAAGGCCGGAACAGTCCTTTCCACTGCCTCGGACAAGGCCGGAACAGCACTTTCCACTGCCTCAGACAAGGCCGGAACAGTCCTTTCCACTGCCTCGGACAAAGCCGGAACAGCACTTTCCACTGCCTCGGACAAGGCCGGAACAGGCCTTTCCACGGCTTCGGACAAGGCCGGAACAGTCCTTTCCACTGCTTCGGACAAGGCCGGAACAGTCCTTTCCACGGCTTCGGACAAGGCCGGAACAGTCCTTTCCACTGCTTCGGACAAGGCCGGAACAGTCCTTTCCACTGCTTCGGACAAGGCCGGAACAGTCCTTTCCACTGCTTCGGACAAGGCCGGAACAGTCTTTCCACTGCCTCGGACAAGGCCAGAACAGTCCTTTCCACTGCCTCGGACAAGGCCGGAACAGTCCTTTCCACTGCTTCGGACAAGGCCGGAACAGTCCTTTCTACTGCTTCGGACAAGGCCGGAACAGTCCTTTCCACTGCCTCAGACAAGGCCGGAACAGTCCTTTCCACTGCCTCGGACAAGGCCGGAACAGTCCTTTCCACTGCTTCGGACAAGACCGGAACACTCCTTTCCACTGCCTCGGACAAGGCCGGAACAGTCCTTTCCACTGCCTCGGACAAGGCCGGAACAGTCCTTTCCACTGCCTCGGACAAGACCGGAACAGTCCTTTCCACTGCTTCGTACAAGGCCGGAACAATCCTTTCCACTGCTTCGGACAAGGCCGGAACAGTCCTTTCCACTGCTTTGGACAAGGCCGGAACAGTCCTTTCCACTGCTTCGGACAACAATCCGGAACAGTCCTTTCCACTGCCTCGGACAAGGCCGGAACAGTCCCTTTCCACTGCCTCGGACAAGGCCGGAACAGTATTTCCACTGCCTCGGACAAAGCCGGAACAGCACTTTCCACTGCCTCGGACAAGGCCGGAACAGGCCTTTCCACGGCTTCGGACAAGGCCGGAACAGTCCTTACCACTGCTTTGTACAAGGCCGGAACAGTCTTTTCCACGGCTTCGGACAAGGCCGGAACAGTCCTTTCCACTGCTTCGGACAAGGCCGGAACAGTCCTTTCCACTGCTTCGGACAAGGCCGGAACAGTCCTTTCCACTGCCTCGGACAAAGCCGGAACAGTCCTTTTTACTGCTTTGGACAAGGCCGGAACAGTCCTTTCCGCTGCCTCGGACAAGGCCGGATCTGTCCTTTCCACTGCCTCGGACAAGGACGGAACAGTCCTTTCCACTGCCTCGCTCGTACAAGGCCGGAACAGTCCTTTCCACTGCTTCGGACAAGGCCGGAACAGTCCTTTCCACTGCTTCGGACAAGGCCGGAACAGTCCTTTCCACTGCCTCGGACAAGGCCGGAACAGTCCTTTCCACTGCTTCGGACAAGGCCGGAACAGTCCTTTCCACTGCTTCGGACAAGGCCGGAACAGTCCTTTCCACTGCCTCGGACAAGTCCGGAACAGTCCTTTCCATTGTTTCGGACAAGGCCGGAACAGCCCTTTCCACTGCCTCGGAGAAGGCCGGAACAGCCCTTTCCACTGCTTCGGACAAGGCCGGAACAGTCCTTTCCACTGCTTCGGACAAGGCCGGAACAGTCCTTTCCACTGTTTCAGACAAGACCGGAACAGTCCTTTCCACTGCCTCGGACAAGGCCGGAACAGTCCTTTCCACTGCCTCGGACAAGGCCGGAACAGTCCTTTCCACTGCCTCGGACAAGGCCGGAACAGTCCTTTCCACTGCCTCGGACAAGGCCGGAACAGTCCTTTCCACTGCTTCGGACAAGGCCGGAACAGTCCTTTCCACTGCCTCGGACAAGGCCGGAACAGCCCTTTCCACTGCTTCGGACAAGGCCGGAACAGTCCTTTCCACTGCTTCGGACAAGGCCGGAACAGTCCTTTCCATTGCTTCGGACAAGGTCGGAACAGTCCTTTCCACTGCTTCGGACAAGGCCGGAACAGTCCTTTCCACTGCCTCGGACAAGGCCGGAACAGTCCTTTGCACTGCCTCGGACAAGGCCGGAACAGTCCTTTCCACTGCTTCGGACAAGGCCGGAACAGTCCTTTCCACTGCTTCGGACAAGGCCGGAACAGTCCTTTCCACTGCCTCGGACAAGGCCGGAACAGTCCTTTCCACTGCCTCGGACAAGGCCGGAACAGTCCTTTCCACTGCCTCGGACAAGGCCGGAACAGTCCTTTCCACTGCTTCGGACAAGGCCGGAACAGTCCTTTCCACTGCCTCGGACAAGGCCGGAACAGTCCTTTCCACTGCCTCGGACAAGGCCGGAACAGTCCTTTCCACTGCTTCGGACAAGGCCGGAACAGTCCTTTCCACTGCCTCGGACAAGGCCGGAACAGTCCTTTCCACTGCCTAGGACAAGGCCGGAACAGTCCTTACCAATGCTTCGGACAAGGCCGGAACAGCCCTTTTCGCTGCCTCGTACAAGGCCGGAACAGTCCTTTCCACTGCTTCGGACAAGGCCGGAACAGTCCTTTCCACTGCTTCGGACAAGGCCGGAACAGTCCTTACCACTGCCTCGTACAAGGCCGGAACAGTCCTTTCCACTGCTCCGGACAAGGCCGGAACAGTCCTTTCCACTGCTTCGGACAAGGCCGGAACAGTCCTTACCACTGCCTCGTACAAGGCCGGAACAGTCCTTTCCACTGCTCCGGACAAGGCCGGAACAGTCCTTTCCACTGCTTCGGACAAGGCTGGAACAGTCCTTTCCGCTGCCTCGGACAAGGCCGGAACAGTCCTTTCCACTGCTTCGGACAAGGCCGGAACAGTCCTTTCCACTGCTTCAGACAAGGCCGGAACAGTCCTTTCCACTGCTTCGGACAAGGCCGGAACAGTCCTTTCCACTGCCTCAGACAAGGCCGGAACAGATGTGCGGAAAAGTGGCAATTGGAATTTAACCCTGAAAAGTGCGAGGTGATGCATTTTGGACGGACAAATATGGCAAGGGAATACACAATGAGTGGTAGGACCCTCGGAAGTACAGAGGGTCAGAGGGACCTTGGCATACATGTACATAGATCCCTGAAGGCAGCGGAACAGGTAGATAAGGTGGTTAAAAAGGCATATGGGATACTTGCCTTCATTAGCCGAGGCATAGTGTATAAGAGCAGGGAGGTTATGATGGAGCTGTACAAAACGCTGGTAAGGCCACAGCTGGAGTACTGTGTGCAGTTCTGGTCGCCTCACTATAGGAAGGATGTGATTGCATTGGACAGGGTGCAGAGGAGATTTACCAGGATGTTACCTGGGCTGGAGCGCCTCAGCTATGAAGAAAGACTGAACAGGCTGGGGTTGTTTTCCTTGGAGCAAAGAAGGCTGAGGGGGGACCTGATTGAGGTGTACAAAATGATGAGGGGCATAGATAGGGTAGATAGAAAGGGACTTTTCCCCTTAGTAGGGGGGTCAATAACAAGGGGGCATAGATTCAAGGTAAGAGGCAGGAGGTTTAGAGGGGATTTGAGGAGGAACTTTTTCACCCAGAGGGTGGTTGGAGTCTGGAACTCACTGCCTGAAAGGGTGGTAGAGGCAGGAACCCTCACAACATTCAAGAAGCATTTGGATGAGATCTTGAAATGCCATTGCATACAAGGCAATGGACCAAATGCTGGAAAATGGGATTAGATTGGACAGGGCTTGATGGACGGCGCAGACACGATGGGCCAAAGGGTCTCTTCCTGTGCTGTATAATTCTATGACTCTATGACTCTATGAGTCCTTTCCACTGCTTCGGACAAGGCCGGAACAGTCCTTTCCACTGCCTCGGACAAGGCCGGAACAGTCCTTTCCACTGCCTCGGACAAGGCCGGAACAGTCCTTTCCACTGCTTTGGACAAGGCCGGAACAGTCCTTTCCACTGCCTCGGACAAGGCCGGAACAGTCCTTTCCACTGCTTCGGACAAGGCCGGAACAGTCCTTTCCACTGCCTCGGACAAGGCCGGAACTGTCCTTTCCACTGCCTCGGACAAGGCCGGAACACTCCTTTCCACTGCCTCGGACAAGGCCGGAACAGTCCTTTCCACTGCTTCGTACAAGGCCGGAACAGTCCTTTCCACTGCCTCTGACAAGGCCGGAACAGTCCTTTCCACTGCCTCGGACAAGGCCGGAACAGTCCTTTCCACTGCTTCGTACAAGGCCGGAACAATCCTTTCCACTGCTTCGGACAAGGCCGGAACAGTCCTTTCCACTGCTTTGGACAAGGCCGGAACAGTCCTTTCCACTGCTTCGGACAAGGACGGAACAGTATTTCCACTGCCTCGGACAAGGACGGAACAGTCCTTTCCACTGCTTCGGACAAGGCCGGAACAGTCCTTTCCACGGCTTCGGACAAGGCCGGAACAGTCCTTTCCACTGCTTCGGACAAGGCCGGAACAGTCCTTTCCACTGCTTCGGACAAGGCCGGAACAGTCCTTTCCACTGCCTCGGACAAAGCCGGAACAGTCCTTTTCACTGCTTTGGACAAGGCCGGAACAGTCCTTTCCACTGCTTCGGACAAGGCCGGATCTGTCCTTTCCACTGCCTCGGACAAGGCCGGAACCGCCCTTTCCACTGCTTCGGACAAGGCCGGAACAGTCCTTTCCACTGCTTCGGACAAGGCCGGAACAGTCCTTTCCACTGCCTCGTACAAGGCCGGAACAGTCCTTTCCACTGCTTCGGACAAGGCCGGAACAGTCCTTTCCACTGCCTCGTACAAGGCCGGAACAGTCCTTTCCACTGCTTCGGACAAGGCCGGAACAGTCCTTTCCACTGCTTCGGACAAGGCCGGAACAGTCCTTTCCACTGCTTCGGACAAGGCCGGAACAGTCCTTTCCACTGCCTCGGACAAGGCCGGATCTGTCCTTTCCACTGCCTCGGACAAGGCCGGAACAGTCCTTTCCACTGCCTCGGACAAGGCCGGAACAGTCCTTTCCACTGCCTCGTACAAGGCCGGAACAGTCCTTTCCACTGCCTCGGACAAGGCCGGAACAGTCCTTTCCACTGCTTCGGACAAGGCCGGAACAGTCCTTTCCACTGCTTCGGACAAGGCCGGAACAGTCCTTTCCACTGCTTCGGACAAGGCCGGAACAGTCCTTTCCACTGCTTCGGACAAGGCCGGAACAGTCCTTTCCACTGCCTCGTACAAGGCCGGAACAGTCCTTTCCACTGCTTCGGACAAGGCCGGAACAGTCCTTTCCACTGCTTCGGACAAGGCCGGAACAGTCCTTTCCACTGCCTCGGACAAGGCCGGAACAGTCCTTTCCACTGCTTCGGACAAGGCCAGAACAGTCCTTTCCACTGCGTCGGACAAGGCCGGAACAGTCCTTTCCACTGCCTCGGACAAGTCCGGAACAGTCCTTTCCATTGTTTCGGACAAGGCCGGAACAGCCCTTGCCACTGCCTCGGAGAAGGCCGGAACAGCCCTTTCCACTGCTTCGGACAAGGCCGGAACAGTCCTTTCCACTGCTTCGGACAAGGCCGGAACAGTCCTTTCCACTGTTTCAGACAAGGCCGGAACAGTCCTTTCCACTGCCTCGGACAAGGCCGGAACAGTCCTTTCCACTGCCTCGGACAAGGCCGGAACAGTCCTTTCCACTGCCTCGGACAAGGCCGGAACAGTCCTTTCCACTGCCTCGGACAAGGCCGGAACAGTCCTTTCCACTGCTTCGGACAAGGTCGGAACAGTCCTTTCCACTGCTTCGGACAAGGCCGGAACAGTCCTTTCCACTGCCTCGGACAAGGCCGGAACAGCACTTTCCACTGCTTCGGACAATGCCGGAACAGTCCTTTCCACTGCTTCGGACAAGGCCGGAACAGTCCTTTCCATTGCTTCGGACAAGGTCGGAACAGTCCTTTCCACTGCTTCGGACAAGGACGGAACAGTCCTTTCCACTGCCTCGGACAAGGCCGGAACAGTCCTTTGCACTGCCTCGGACAAGGCCGGAACAGTCCTTTCCACTGCTTCGGACAAGGCCGGAACAGTCCTTTCCACTGCTTCGGACAAGGCCGGAACAGTCCTTTCCACTGCCTCGGACAAGGCCGGAACAGTCCTTTCCACTGCCTCGGACAAGGCCGGAACAGTCCTTTCCACTGCTTCGGACAAGGCCGGAACAGTGCTTTCCACTGCCTCGTACAAGCCCGGAACAGTCCTTTCCACTGCTTCGGACAAGGCCGGAACAGTCCTTTCCACTGCCTCGGACAAGGCCGGAACAGTCCTTTCCACTGCCTCGGACAAGGCCGGAACAGTCCTTTCCACTGCTTCGGACAAGGCCGGAACAGTCCTTTCCACTGCCTCGGACAAGGCCGGAACAGTCCTTTCCACTGCCTCGGACAAGGCCGGAACAGCACTTTCCACTGCCTCAGACAAGGCCGGAACAGTCCTTTCCACTGCCTCGGACAAAGCCGGAACAGCACTTTCCACTGCCTCGGACAAGGCCGGAACAGGCCTTTCCACGGCTTCGGACAAGGCCGGAACAGTCCTTTCCACTGCTTCGGACAAGGCCGGAACAGTCCTTTCCACGGCTTCGGACAAGGCCGGAACAGTCCTTTCCACTGCTTCGGACAAGGCCGGAACAGTCTTTCCACTGCCTCGGACAAGGCCAGAACAGTCCTTTCCACTGCCTCGGACAAGGCCGGAACAGTCCTTTCCACTGCTTCGGACAAGGCCGGAACAGTCCTTTCTACTGCTTCGGACAAGGCCGGAACAGTCCTTTCCACTGCCTCAGACAAGGCCGGAACAGTCCTTTCCACTGCTTCGGACAAGGCCGGAACAGTCCTTTCCACTGCCTCGGACAAGGCCGGAACAGTCCTTTCCACTGCTTCGGACAAGACCGGAACACTCCTTTCCACTGCCTCGGACAAGGCCGGAACAGTCCTTTCCACTGCCTCGGACAAGGCCGGAAAAGTCCTTTCCACTGCTTCGTACAAGGCCGGAACAGTCCTTTCCACTGCTTCGGACAAGGCCGGAACAGTCCTTTCCACTGCCTCGGACAAGACCGGAACAGTCCTTTCCACTGCTTCGTACAAGGCCGGAACAATCCTTTCCACTGCTTCGGACAAGGCCGGAACAGTCCTTTCCACTGCTTTGGACAAGGCCGGAACAGTCCTTTCCACTGCTTCGGACAACTCCGGAACAGTCCTTTCCACTGCCTCGGACAAGGCCGGAACAGTCCTTTCCACTGCCTCGGACAAGGCCGGAACAGTATTTCCACTGCCTCGGACAAAGCCGGAACAGCACTTTCCACTGCCTCGGACAAGGCCGGAACATGCCTTTCCACGGCTTCGGACAAGGCCGGAACAGTCCTTACCACTGCTTTGTACAAGGCCGGAACAGTCTTTTCCACGGCTTCGGACAAGGCCGGAACAGTCCTTTCCACTGCTTCGGACAAGGCCGGAACAGTCCTTTCCACTGCTTCGGACAAGGCCGGAACAGTCCTTTCCACTGCCTCGGACAAAGCCGGAACAGTCCTTTTTACTGCTTTGGACAAGGCCGGAACAGTCCTTTCCGCTGCCTCGGACAAGGCCGGATCTGTCCTTTCCACTGCCTCGGACAAGGCCGGAACAGTCCTTTCCACTGCCTCGTACAAGGCCGGAACAGTCCTTTCCACTGCTTCGGACAAGGCCGGAACAGTCCTTTCCACTGCTTCGGACAAGGCCGGAACAGTCCTTTCCACTGCCTCGGACAAGGCCGGAACAGTCCTTTCCACTGCTTCGGACAAGGCCGGAACAGTCCTTTCCACTGCTTCGGACAAGGCCGGAACAGTCCTTTCCACTGCCTCGGACAAGTCCGGAACAGTCCTTTCCATTGTTTCGGACAAGGCCGGAACAGCCCTTTCCACTGCCTCGGAGAAGGCCGGAACAGCCCTTTCCACTGCTTCGGACAAGGCCGGAACAGTCCTTTCCACTGCTTCGGACAAGGCCGGAACAGTCCTTTCCACTGTTTCAGACAAGACCGGAACAGTCCTTTCCACTGCCTCGGACAAGGCCGGAACAGTCCTTTCCACTGCCTCGGACAAGGCCGGAACAGTCCTTTCCACTGCCTCGGACAAGGCCGGAACAGTCCTTTCCACTGCCTCGGACAAGGCCGGAACAGTCCTTTCCACTGCTTCGGACAAGGCCGGAACAGTCCTTTCCACTGCCTCGGACAAGGCCGGAACAGCCCTTTCCACTGCTTCGGACAAGGCCGGAACAGTCCTTTCCACTGCTTCGGACAAGGCCGGAACAGTCCTTTCCATTGCTTCGGACAAGGTCGGAACAGTCCTTTCCACTGCTTCGGACAAGGCCGGAACAGTCCTTTCCACTGCCTCGGACAAGGCCGGAACAGTCCTTTGCACTGCCTCGGACAAGGCCGGAACAGTCCTTTCCACTGCTTCGGACAAGGCCGGAACAGTCCTTTCCACTGCTTCGGACAAGGCCGGAACAGTCCTTTCCACTGCCTCGGACAAGGCCGGAACAGTCCTTTCCACTGCCTCGGACAAGGCCGGAACAGTCCTTTCCACTGCCTCGGACAAGGCCGGAACAGTCCTTTCCACTGCTTCGGACAAGGCCGGAACAGTCCTTTCCACTGCCTCGGACAAGGCCGGAACAGTCCTTTCCACTGCCTCGGACAAGGCCGGAACAGTCCTTTCCACTGCTTCGGACAAGGCCGGAACAGTCCTTTCCACTGCCTCGGACAAGGCCGGAACAGTCCTTTCCACTGCCTCGGACAAGGCCGGAACAGTCCTTACCAATGCTTCGGACAAGGCCGGAACAGCCCTTTTCGCTGCCTCGTACAAGGCCGGAACAGTCCTTTCCACTGCTTCGGACAAGGCCGGAACAGTCCTTTCCACTGCTTCGGACAAGGCCGGAACAGTCCTTACCACTGCATCGTACAAGGCCGGAACAGTCCTTTCCACTGCTCCGGACAAGGCCGGAACAGTCCTTTCCACTGCTTCGGACAAGGCCGGAACAGTCCTTACCACTGCCTCGTACAAGGCCGGAACAGTCCTTTCCACTGCTCCGGACAAGGCCGGAACAGTCCTTTCCACTGCTTCGGACAAGGCTGGAACAGTCCTTTCCGCTGCCTCGGACAAGGCCGGAACAGTCCTTTACACTGCTTCGGACAAGGCCGGAACAGTCCTTTCCACTGCTTCGTACAAGGCCGGAACAGTGCTTTCCGCTGCCTCGGACAAGGCCGGAACAGTCCTTTCCACTGCTTCGGACAAGGCCGGAACAGTCCTTTCCACTGCCTCGGACAAGGCCGGAACAGTCCTTTCCACTGCTTCGGACAAGGCCGGAACAGCCCTTTCCACTGCCTCGTACAAGGCCGGAACAGCCCTTTCCACTGCTTCGGACAAGGCCGGAACAGTCCTTTCCACTGCTTCGGACAAGGCCGGAACAGTCTTTTCCACTGCTTCGGACAAGGCCGGAACAGTCCTTTGCACTGCCTCGGGCAAGGCCGGAACAGTCCTTTCCACTGCTTCGGACAAGGCCGGAACAGTCCTTTCCACTGCTTCGGACAAGGCCGGAACAGCCCTTTCCACTGCTCCGGACAAGGCCGGAACAGTCCTTTCCACTGCTTCGGACAAGGCCGGAACAGTCCTTTCCGTTGCTTTGGACAAGGCCGAAACAGTCCTTTCCACTGCTTCGGACAAGGCCGGAACAGTCCTAACCACTGCTTCGGACAAGGCCGGAACAGTCCTTTCCACTGCCACGGACAAGGCCGGAACAGTCCTTTCCACTGCCTCGGACAAGGCCGGAACAGTCCTTTCCATTGCTTCGGACAAGTCCGGAACAGTCCTTTCCACTGCCACGGACAAGGCCGGAACAGTCCTTTCCACTGCCTCGGACAAGGCCGGAACAGTCCTTTCCACTGCTTCGGACAAGGCCGGAACAGTCCTTTCCACTGCTTCAGACAAGGCCGGAACAGTCCTTTCCACTGCTTCGGACAAGGCCGGAACAGTCCTTTCCACTGCCTCGGACAAGGCCGGAACAGTCCTTTCCACTGCTTCGGACAAGGCCGGAACACTCCTTTCCACTGCCTCGTACAAGGCCGGAACAGTCCTTTCCACTGCCTCGGACAAGGCCGGAACAGTCCTTTCCACTGCTTCGTACAAGGCCGGAACAGTCCTTTCCACTGCTTCGGACAAGGCCGGAACAGTCCTTTCCACTGCTTCGGACAAGGCCGGAACAGTCCTTTCCACTGCTTCGGACAAGGACGGAACAGTCCTTTCCACTGCCTCGTACAAGGCCGGAACAGTCCTTTCCACTGCTTCGGACAAGGCCGGAACAGTCCTTTCCACTGCCTCGGACAAGGCCGGAACAGTCCTTTCCACTGCTTCGTACAAGGCCGGAACAATCCTTTCCACTGCTTCGGACAAGGCCGGAACAATCCTTTCCACTGCTTCGGACAAGGCCGGAACAGTCCTTTCCACTGCTTCGTACAAGGCCGGAACAATCCTTTCCACTGCTTCGGACAAGGCCGGAACAGTCCTTTCCACTGCTTTGGACAAGGCCGGAACAGTCCTTTCCACTGCTTCGGACAAGGCCGGAACAGTATTTCCACTGCCTCGGACAAGGACGGAACAGGCCTTTCCACTGCTTCGGACAAGGCCGGAACAGTCCTTTCCACGGCTTCGGACAAGGCCGGAACAGTCCTTTCCACTGCTTCGGACAAGGCCGGAACAGTCCTTTCCACTGCTTCGGACAAGGCCGGAACAGTCCTTTCCACTGCCTCGGACAAAGCCGGAACAGTCCTTTTCACTGCTTTGGACAAGGCCGGAACAGTCCTTTCCACTGCCTCGGACAAGGCCGGATCTGTCCTTTCCACTGCCTCGGACAAGGCCGGAACGGTCCTTTCCACTGCCTCCTACAAGGCCGGAACAGTCCTTTCCACTGCTTCGGACAAGGCCGGAACAGTCCTTTCCACTGCTTCGGACAAGGCCGGAACAGTCCTTTCCACTGCCTCGGTCAAGGCCGGAACAGTCCTTTCCATTGTTTCGGACAAGGCCGGAACAGCCCTTTCCACTGCCTCAGAGAAGGCCGGAACAGCCCTTTCCACTGCTTCGGACAAGGCCGGAACAGTCCTTTCCACTGCTTCGGACAAGGCCGGAACAGTCCTTTCCACTGTTTCAGACAAGGCCGGAACAGTCCTTTCCACTGCCTCGGACAAGGCCGGAACAGTCCTTTCCACTGCCTCGGACAAGGCCGGAAAATCCTTTCCACTGCCTCGGACAAGGCCGGAACAGTCCTTTCCACTGCCTCGAACAAGGCCGGAACAGTCCTTTCCACTGCTTCGGACAAGGCCGGAACAGTCCTTTCCACTGCCTCGGACAAGGCCGGAACAGCCCTTTCCACTGCTTCGGACAAGGCCGGAACAGTCCTTTCCACTGCTTCGGACAAGGCCGGAACAGTCCTTTCCATTGCTTCGGACAAGGTTGGAACAGTCCTTTCCACTGCTTCGGACAAGGCCGGAACAGTCCTTTCCATTGCTTCGGACAAGGTCGGAACAGTCCTTTCCACTGCCTCGGACAAGGCCGGAACAGTCCTTTGCACTGCCTCGGACAAGGCCGGAACAGTCCTTTCCACTGCTTCGGACAAGGCTGGAACAGTCCTTTCCACTGCTTCGGACAAGGCTGGAACAGTCCTTTCCACTGCCTCGGACAAGGCCGGAACAGTCCTTTCCACTGCCTCGGACAAGGCCGGAACAGTCCTTACCAATGCTTCGGACAAGGCCGGAACAGCCCTTTCCACTGCCTCGTACAAGGCCGGAACAGTCCTTTCCACTGCTCCGGACAAGGCCGGAACAGTCCTTTCCACTGCTTCGGACAAGGCCGGAACAGTCCTTTCCGCTGCCTCGGACAAGGCCGGAACAGTCCTTTCCACTGCTTCGGACAGGGCCGGAACAGTCCTTTCCACTGCTTCGTACAAGGCCGGAACAGTCCTTTCCACTGCCTCGGACAAGGCCGGAACAGTCCTTTCCACTGCTTCGGACAAGGCCGGAACAGTCCTTTCCACTGCCTCGGACAAGGCCGGAACAGTCCTTTCCACTGCCTCGGACAAGGCCGGAACAGCCCTTTCCACTGCTTCGGACAAGGCCGGAACAGTCCTTTCCACTGCTTCGGACAAGGCCGGAGCAGTCTTTTCCACTGCTTCGGACAAGGCCGGAACAGTCCTTTGCACTGCCTCGGACAAGGCCGGAACAGTCCTTTCCACTGCTTCGGACAAGGCCGGAACAGTCCTTTCCACTGCTTCGGACAAGGCCGGAACAGCCCTTTCCACTGCTTCGGACAAGGCCGGAACAGTCCTTTCCACTGCTTCGGACAAGTCCGGAACAGTCCTTTCCGTTGCTTTGGACAAGGCCGAAACAGTCCTTTCCACTGCTTCGGACAAGGCCGGAACAGTCCTAACCACTGCTTCGGACAAGGCCGGAACAGTCCTTTCCACTGCCTCGGACAAGGCCGGAACAGTCCTTTCCACTGCCACGGACAAGGCCGGAACAGTCCTTTCCACTGCCTCGGACAAGGCCGGAACAGTCCTTTCCATTGCTTCGGACAAGTCCGGAACAGTCCTTTCCACTGCCACGGACAAGGCCGGAACAGTCCTTTCCACTGCCTCGGACAAGGCCGGAACAGTCCTTTCCACTGCTTCGGACAAGGCCGGAACAGTCCTTTCCACTGCTTCAGACAAGGCCGGAACAGTCCTTTCCACTGCTTCGGACAAGGCCGGAACAGTCCTTTCCACTGCCTCAGACAAGGCCGGAACAGATGTGCGGAAAAGTGGCAATTGGAATTTAACCCTGAAAAGTGCGAGGTGATGCATTTTGGACGGACAAATATGGCAAGGGAATACACAATGAGTGGTAGGACCCTAGGAAGTACAGAGGGTCAGAGGGACCTTGGCATACATGTACATAGATCCCTGAAGGCAGCGGAACAGGTAGATAAGGTGGTTAAAAAGGCATATGGGATACTTGCCTTCATTAGCCGAGGCATAGTGTATAAGAGCAGGGAGGTTATGATGGAGCTGTACAAAACGCTGGTAAGGCCACAGCTGGAGTACTGTGTGCAGTTCTGGTCGCCTCACTATAGGAAGGATGTGATTGCATTGGAGAGGGTGCAGAGGAGATTTACCAGGATGTTACCTGGGCTGGAGCGCCTCAGCTATGAAGAAAGACTGAACAGGCTGGGGTTGTTTTCCTTGGAGCAAAGAAGGCTGAGGGGGGACCTGATTGAGGTGTACAAAATGATGAGGGGCATAGATAGGGTAGATAAAGAGGAACTTTTCCCCTTAGTAGGGGGGTCAATAACAAGGGGGCATAGATTCAAGGTAAGAGGCAGGAGGTTTAGAGGGGATTTGAGGAGGAACTTTTTCACCCAGAGGGTGGTTGGAGTCTGGAACTCACTGCCTGAAAGGGTGGTAGAGGCAGGAACCCTCACAACATTCAAGAAGCATTTGGATGAGAACTTGAAATGCCATTGCATACAAGGCAATGGACCAAATGCTGGAAAATGGGATTAGATTGGACAGGGCTTGATGGACGGCGCAGACACGATGGGCCGAAGGGTCTCTTTCTGTGCTGTATAATTCTATGACTCTATGACTCTATGAGTCCTTTCCACTGCTTCGGACAAGGCCGGAACAGTCCTTTCCACTGCCTCGGACAAGGCCGGAACAGTCCTTTCCACTGCTTTGGACAAGGCCGGAACAGTCCTTTCCACTGCCTCGGACAAGGCCGGAACAGTCCTTTCCACTGCCTCGGACAAGGCCGGAACAGTCCTTTCCACTGCCTCGGACAAGGCCGGAACAGTCCTTTCCACTGCTTCGGACAAGGCCGGAACAGTCCTTTCCACTGCCTCGGACAAGGCCGGAACAGCCCTTTCCACTGCTTCGGACAAGGCCGGAACAGTCCTTTCCACTGCTTCGGACAAGGCCGGAACAGTCCTTTCCACTGCTTCGGACAAGGTCGGAACAGTCCTTTCCACTGCCTCGGACAAGGCCGGAACAGTCCTTTCCACTGCCTCGGACAAGGCCGGAACAGTCCTTTGCACTGCCTCGGACAAGGCCGGAACAGTCCTTTCCACTGCTTCGGACAAGGCCGGAACAGTCCTTTCCACTGCTTCGGACAAGGCCAGAACAGTCCTTTCCACTGCCTCGGACAAGGCCGGAACAGTCCTTTCCACTGCCTCGGACAAGGCCGGAACAGTCCTTTCCACTGCTTCGGACAAGGCCGGAGCAGTCCTTACCAATGCCTCGGACAAGGCCGGAACAGTCCTTTCCACTGCTTCGGACAAGGCCGGAACAGTCCTTTCCACTGCCTCGGACAAGGCCGGAACAGTCCTTTCCACTGCTTCGGACAAGGCCGGAACAGTCCTTTCCACTGCCTCGTACAAGCCCGGAACAGTCCTTTCCACTGCTTCGGACAAGGCCGGAACAGTCCTTTCCACTGCCTCGGACAAGGCCGGAACAGCCCTTTCCACTGCTTCGGACAAGGCCGGAACAGCCCTTTCCACTGCTTCGTACAAGGCCAGAACAATTCTTTCCACTGCTTCGGACAAGGTTGGAACAGTCCTTTCCACTGCTTTGGACAAGGCCGGAACAGTCCTTTCCACTGCTTCGGCCAAGCCCTGGACAGACCTTTCCATTGCTGCCCCGAAGCCCTGGACAGACCTTTCCATTGCTGCCCCAAAGCCCTGGGCAGTCCTTTCCATTGCTGCCCCAAAGTCCACCACACTCTTTGCCAGAGTATTGATGGACTCAGGCATCCTCCCCACTGCAGCCATTAGCTCAGTGTACCTGAGCCGGGCCTGGGCGCTCATTTCCGCAAGGCTACGCACCTCCTCTGCACTCTGTGCAGCAGTCATGGTGGCCTGCCTCGCCCTCTGTGGAGACGGCCCCCGAGCGTCCCTACCCCCCGCACGTTGCTGCAGGCCGCTGGTCCCTGCAACTGGCTCCTCATCAGAGCCCCCCCCCCGCCTCCCCTCAAGGGAACTACTATCCCCAGTCTCCACATGCAGTGGCTCCCCTGAGGCTGGCACGGATGGTCCGGCTTCCTCCTGGCCGTCGCCTCCGGAGGCACTTGCACTGGCAGCTTGAGGGGCCGGCTCCCGAGCTGGTGATGCAGCATCTGAAAGCAGGGAGGTTGAAGAGTGGCTTTAGCAAAAGGACAGTTTGGCAGCAAGGGATGCAACAGTACGGCAATGCTATGACATGGGTCCACATTGAGAAAGCATGCTGGCGGGGGAAACAACTGAAAGATGACAGCTGTAATAGTTGAGAAACTTACCATCGCTGTGGACAATGGGGTCGGCAGTTGCAGTGGTGACAGGACCACTCAGACGTCCTCCCACAATCTGGTGGACTCTCTCCTCGAGATCCGTCAGAACATCCACTTGAGGACGGCCTCCTCCGGTGCGAAGCTGCTCCTTTCGATTCCGCGCTAGCTTGGCCTGCAGGGCAAAGGACAGGAAGTGATGTTACATGATGCCCTGAGTTATCATCTCATGCCCCCCATGGTGGAAGAGCCCTTACATGATGCCCTGAGTGATGTTCTCGTGCCCCGCATGGTGGAAGAGCCCTTACATGATGCCCTGAGTCAAATGTGGATGTGTGTGACCAGAAAGGGCCATGGGTGCTTGCTGACAGATGGACATTGGGGTATCGCGCACCCTGTAGCCATAAAGTCAGGTGCTCATGGAGGGATGCATAAGTTTACATTAACTCCACTCACCCTGACGACCCGAGTGAGGTCGTTGAATTTCTTCCGGCACTGGACAGGGCTCCTGGTTGCCATGCTGCTGGAGTTGACCCTCAGAGAAACATCCCTCCAAGCTCGTCGGTAGTCCTTATGATTAGGCCTCCTGCCATTATCTGGGTATAGGACATCTCGCCGGCGCTCCACCGCGGACACCAATTCCTCCAGAGACTCATTGGTGAAGCGCTCTGCTCTCTCCCTCACCTTCTCCATTTGCTCCAAGTTTTTTGCGCCAGCGAAGGGCCTGCGCCGATTTGCAGGCCTACAAGGCGCAGAGTGTGGATGCTGGAGCTGCCTGACGCACCCCTTTAAGAGCTGGCCGGCGCCGGGAAGTCTTGTGGTCATGGGTAATTGAGAGCACCTGCGCTGCGCCCGCCCGCCCCGATATTGAGTAGCGCCTGTATTGATTTCTTTGTGGGTTCAATGATGAGACATTTATGAAAGAGAATGGCCTAGAAATTGAGTTGACGCCGCGCCAGGGCTTTAGCGCTGGAAATTTAGCGCCGGCGCTAATTCCCTTGCGCGCGCCAAAAATTCAGTAGCGCCGCGCCCAGACGGCTGCCGGCGCTACTGGCGGGCGTGAGCGCCTCCCAATGGGCGCTGAGTGCCGAATTGCGGCGCTAATCCGGCGCTGCGGCACCCGATGCGATGCGGCAGGCTGGGGAAGTGCAGGCCTCCTCCTTCAGTTAAGGAGGAGCTGCCTGCACCCGCCCGCTGTCCGTTCAATTATTGAAAAAATGAGCCCGGCACCTCGGACAAGTGCCGGGCTTGCAGGCCAGACGCATCTGTTCCGCGGGGGGGGGGTGGAGGAGTCCGGGGAGGGAGGTGCGGGCAGGCAGCCGACGGGAAAGCGGCCGGCCGCCGCGCGACCTTAATGCGCCGGCGCTAACTCGGGGAAGACTCGGTTGCCAGAGTCTTAGTTGCGGCTGCCACGGGCGAGGCGGCCGCAACTGAATTTCGGCGCTGGGGCCCGTCGGCATGGCAACCGGGACGCTGCGCACACCGATGACGTCATCGGTGCCGGCGCAGCGCTACCGGTCTACCGCGGCGTAAGGGCCCCAGGCAATTTCGGCGCCGGCACCAAATGCAGCGCTAGGCCCTCTAGCGCCGCAAAATCGGCGCTAAGGGCACTCAATTTCTAGGCCAATGTCTTTTAATCTAAAGTCTGTTCAACTCTTTATACAGCTTTACAGGAGACACCATGCTAGTGATGCATCTAGAATGAAACTGAAACTAAAACTAGACTGCCTTGCTTGTCTCGGTCACATGCCCTCTGCTGGTCAGGCACAAGCAATCAATACATGCAAACATGTTGTTAAGGCATCATAATTGAACAGGCAAATACCATCTCTATTTGCTGATATCATTACATCTCCTTTTCTTAAAACAAAAGTATTTTACTTTTAACTAACAACATGTTTTCTTTGTATTAATCTGCATTTTAGCTGTAACACTTAATGAACTTACATTATCATTATCATGATCAAGGTTTTTTAACCTTGCTTTGTGTGTTCACATGAAATATGTCAATACACTAGAACTTGAAGAAAGAATAAGATAACATTACTTCCTTCTATAACAATAGTCCTTAAATTTGCTCAAAGAGTCTCTCAGGAGGCTTCACGTGTCTTGAGGATTTTCTGATTGATTGTCCTTGAATCTGAGTTGTTGCCTCAGATGATGTGTTCTCAGCTGTGTGATCAGGTTGTTCAACAGTATCAGTCTCTTGACCTGCTGTGGCTGGTCCCATGAGAAGATCTCGACGATTTCTTCTCAGAACAGCACCCTCATCTGTCTGAATGGTGTATGATCTTGGTTGAACTTCACTCAGGACAGTTCCCTTCTGAGTCCATGTGTTTGTTTTGTCTTTCAACCTTACTTGGTCACCAGTGTGGAGTTCAGGTAGGTTTTGTGTTCCTCTGTCATAGTAGTACTTTTGCTTTTCTTTCTGTTGTTCTTTGAACTTCCTCACTTTCTCCCCCTCTTTTGTTTTCAGGAGGTTCTCCGGGATGGGTAGGTTTGACCTTAGCCGACGTCCCATAAGGAGTTGGGCTGGTGACATACCACACTCGAGCGGCGTTGTGCGGTATACAAGCATGCTCTGGTAGAAGTCAGTTCTGTCACCCCGAGCTGGCATTTCTCTCTATTCAGCTTCAGGTTTGTTTTCCTTGTTGCTTCCAGCACTTTTTTCAGTCTCTCGTCATGCTCAGTTCTCGTGGTTCCCCATGCTATGATGTCATCCATTGATGTATCAACTCCCTCCAGGTGCTCATAGATCATATGGATAGTTTTGTGATACACTTCAGGAGCTGAGGCAATGCCAAATGGTAACCTTAGGAATCTGTATCTGCCAAATGGACTGTTGAACGTGCACAGTCTTGAACTTGCTTCATCCAATTTCATCTGCCAAAATCCTGATGATGCATCTAACTTGCTGAAATACTTTGCATTTGCAAACTGTGCCATGATTTCCTCACGTGTAGGAAGCTTGAAGTGCTCTCTCTTTATTGCTCTGTTTAGATCTCTTGGATCCAGGCAAATTCTGAGCTTTCCATTCTTTTTGTCCACTACGACGAGGGAACTCACCCACTCAGTTGGCTCATCTATCTTCCGAATCATGTTCAGGCTTTCCATCCTGGCCAACTCTGCCTTCAGTTGCTTTTGAAGAGCAAACGGAACTTTTCTGCATGGATGTATGACCGGTGTCATACTTTTATCTACTCTGATCGTGTGTTCTCCTGGAATGCAGCCTAGACCCTTAAATAGGTCGTTGTACTCTTTCATGAGTTCATCATAGACTGTCTCTCCTTCACTTTCCACAACGAGGACTCTCTTTACCAGGTTCAGTCTCTCACAGGCTTTTAAACCTAGTATGGCTTGCACATCCTTTGGCACCACGATTAATGCTAACGTGTGCTCTCTGTCCTTGTGTGTCACTTTGACAATGCATCTTCCTTTCACTGGTATTTCAGTACCTGAGTATCCTGTCACTTTCACTTTTATTCCATGTATCTTTGGTCTGGGTCTAATTTTCTTAAAATCAGTCTCTGATATCACATTAACTTGTGCTCCAGTATCCAATTTAAATGGAATGTGTATGTCATTCACTTTTAGTGTCAACATCCAGTCTCTTTCTTCTTTTTTGTTTTCAGACACAACATCTACATAGAACTCCTCTATGTCGCTTTCATCTACTGCATGGACCTTGCTTTGTTGCACTTGGTTCTTGCAGCAACGGGCATAATGGTTGTTTTTGTTGCAACAATTGCATGTTTTACCATATGCTGGACACTTTTTTGGTGGATGCTGTGTACCGCATCGACTACATGTCTTTCGATTGTCCCTTTCATTTTCGTTCGCTGGCCACGCCTCTTTTTTCACATTGGCGCTCTTTTTGTTAAACAGTTTATGTCCATTCATTCTCACTGCATCCACGTTGCAGCTATTGTCACTGAACAGCTCCTTTGCCTGCAACTTCACAGTCTCTGTAGCCCTACACAGTGCTATGGCTTTTCCCAGGTCTAGATCTTGCTCTCTTAGCAGTCTTTCCCTTAGACCATTATCTGGAATACCACACACCAGTCTGTCTTTTATCAGCGAGTCTGTCAGTCCCCCAAATTCACACGATTTGCTTCTGTTTCTCAGTTCAGTCACATACTGATCAATAGTCTCATCCGTTTTCTGTACACATGTGAAAAATCTGTGCCTCTCAAACGTCACGTTACGTTTAGGTATGCAGTAGGCCTCAAACTGTTCCATTATTTTATCTAGCTTTATTTTGTCTTCATTAGCAGTGAATGTGAATTTATTATACACCTCCAGCGCTTCATCACCCACGACATGTAAGAACAGTGACGATTTCCTTTTATTACTTTTCTCGTCAGCTCCGATTGCTGATAAATACAACCCCACACGTTGTTTGAACCTTCTCCAATTTTCAGCCACATTACCTGTCAACTGAAGCGTCGCCGGTGGGAGTAAACCTTCCATTTTTCACTTCGTTAGCTATTCTCTAATGGTAAGTAACGATGTTCTCTTTTGGCTTGCTAATCTGTGGAGAGCTGATTTAACTTCAGATTTTTCCTCTTCATCTTTTTCAATCACTTCTGACACCATGTATTGATTTCTTTGTGGGTTCAATGACGAGACATTTATGAAAGAGAATGGCCTAGAAATTCAGTTGGTTGCGCCAGCCGTTATCGCCTTAGGAGGAGTAGATTCTGGGCGCTAGGCGGCTTGCGCCTGGGCGAAGCGCAAACTGCGCCTCGCCCCAACTTCACTAGAGATTTAGCGGCGGCGCAAAGTCTTTGCGCGCGCTCAGCTGCGCGCGCAGATCATGACGTCATTTCCTCGTGCAACGCCCTTTGTGCGCCCCCAACCGGAACTTCAGTCGCGCCGCCCCATTGTGCGCCTGGCGCCCCTAGCGACTGTGAAGTGGAACGGTGCTCAGCCGATGCGGGGCGCGGGGGGCGCAAATTAAAGGGCACTCATCCTGCAATATAAAAGGCTGCCATTTTGCAGCACACCTTCTTGCGAAACGGATCTTTGGAGAGAGACCAAGGTAGATAGCTTTCTGCTTTGGCCCAACACTCGGACAGGTACTTCTGGCTTCAGGCCACAGCTTTCAAAAAGTTTTTGCCTTCATTGACATCTCATTGTTTGCCAGCATATTATGGGGGCTGCAATGGGTGTAAACGCTGGCTTTCTCAATTACATCCAAAGGGCTCAGAGATGCCATGAGAGACTGGCAGCCCTGGCTAGACGGAGAGGGGGCAACAGGCGTCGGCAAAGGAGGCCTTACCCACCCAGGGTATACCGCCAGCAGTTCTCCTATCTCCAGATGTCTGAGGAGCAGTGTGTTCGGAGGCTGTGATTCAGAAGGGAGGTGGTCACAGAGATCTGCCAGCTGCTTGCCGGTGATCTGCAGCCACAGCTGAGGTGCAGGACGTCTCTGTCGGTGGCAGTGAAGGTGATGGTGGCTCTCAACTTCTATGCCACCGGCTCATTCCAATCCGCTACTGGGGACATTGCCAACATCTCCCAGTTCGCCGTGCATTGCTGCATCCGCCAGGTGACCAATGCCCTTTTCAAATGGAGACGTCAGTTCATCTCCTTCTCCATGGCCCTTGACAAGCAGCAACAGCGTGCAATGGGCTTTCCAGCATTCGCGGGCTTCCCCATGGTGCAGGGCGCCATTGACTGTACGCATGTGGCTTTGCGGGCACCTCTGGAGAATGCCGAGGATTACCGCAACCGGAAGGGCTACCATTCGCTGAACGTACAGCTGGTGTGTGACCACAGGCAGCTCATCCTAGCTGTCAATGCCCGCTTTCCAGGCAGCAGCCACGATGCCTTCATCCTCCGACAGACTTCTGTGGCTGACATGTTCCAGGCCCAGCCTCACCCACGAGGATGGCTTATCGGGGACAAAGGCTATCCTTTGTGTACCTGGCTGATGACCCCGCTCCGTGCGTCCAGCACCCCTGCTGAAGAGCGATACAACGAGAGCCATCAAGCGACGAGGAACATCATCGAACAAACAATCGGCGTCCTGAAGCAACGGTTCCGCTGTCTCGATCATTCCGGGGGCGCACTGCAGTATTCGCCGGAGCGAGTCTCCCATTTCGTCGTCGTTTGCTGCATGCTGCACAACCTGGCTATCCGCAGGACTCAGCCACTGCCACCACGCATTGGAGGACCACCTGAGGAGGAGGAGCAGGAGGAGGAGGAGGAGGACCAGCACAGGAGGGAGGCACAAAGTGCAAGGGCCGCCCGTCACCGGCTTATTGAACGTCGGTTCTAGGCCCCCTCTCAGGGACTGGCTTGTGCCAATGTCAGCAGATGAATGTAGCCGCTCCACAAGCCCTCAGCCGAGCAGGCCAACCAGGACTTAACCAAAAAACCATGCACACTGCAATGTAACAACAAAAATTTATTGAAAACCTCTGCCCTTCCCACATTACATGCTCATGTGGAGAAGCCCCCTCCAAAAACACAAAACTACCAGTCTCGGCCTTACAAAAATAAAGATATACACCAGTCTCGGCCTTACAAAAATAAAGAAAGACACCAGTCTCGGCCTTACACAAATAAAGAAAAACACCAGTCTCGGCCTTACACAAATAAAGATATACACCAGTCTCGGCCTTACACAAAAACAGATATACACCAGTCTCGGCCTTACACCAAAACAACTGCACAAGTGTCGGCCTTCCAACAAGCACCAGGCATTTGTGCATACCTCTACTTTTTGCCCTGCAAGGGCGATGCCTTGCGCGTCCTTGCCTGGCCCCTGCCCGCCCTGCTGCTCCTCCTCAATGGGAGCCCAGTGGCTGCAGCAAGGCTGGGGGAAGGCTGCTGAGGGGCAGATGGCGAGATGGCAGATGCCCTTGGGGGTCGGCCTGCACCAGCTCTGGCCTTGGAGGGGCCGGCTGCTGACTGCTGCAACTCTGGCTGGGCGGCAGCAGTGTGTCCAGCAGCTCGTGGCAGCTGCAATGGCGGAGTGGCAGTGTCGGCTGCAGGAATGGTGGCAACCTGGCAGATCGCAGGTGCTCGCTGGTCGCCTGACACATTGGCACTCGCACGGGCCAGCACTGCAGCATGCGCAGCAACCAGCTGAAGGACAGATTGCTGGGCTGCTGCTGCGCGGCGAGTGCCCTGGCGAGGCCTGGCTGATCCACGAGGGTGGCAGCAGTTAGTGCCCGTGTGGCCCTGGTCTGTGTCCGCAATACACCAGCCAGTGAATGGACGGCACGACTGAGCACTTGGCTAGAAGCCGACTGTGCTGCCGTGAAGTCCTGCAGACTCGTGGCCTGTGCTGCCGCAATGTCCTGCAGACTCCTGGCCTGTGCTGCATTGATGTCCTGCACACTCCTGGCC
The DNA here is from genome assembly GCF_052327205.1 of Somniosus microcephalus. NCBI lineage: Eukaryota > Metazoa > Chordata > Chondrichthyes > Squaliformes > Somniosidae > Somniosus > Somniosus microcephalus. The sequence continues at coordinate 95,018,282 of NC_140990.1, read as the reverse complement.
TGTGCTGCATTGAATTGTTCCAGACTCCTGGCCTGTGCTGCACTGAATTGTTGCAGACTCCTGGCCTGTGCTGACCCGAATTCCTGCACACTCCTTGCCAGTGACTCTATGGAGTCAGGCATCCGTGCCACTGCAGCCATGAGCTCAGTGTGCCTGCGCTCAGCCTGGACGGCCATTTCCTCTAGGAGGCGCACCTCCTCTGTGCTGACCGTCGCAGGACTGGAGGCCGCACTCACCCTCTGGGGAGAAGTCCGCCGAGCTTCCCCACCCCTCCCGCGTTGCTGCAGGCCGCTGGGCCCCGGAGCTTCACTCTCCGCCGACCCTTCCCCCCCGGCTCCCCTCCAGGGAAGACGTGTCCCCTACATCGGCATGGGCTGGCGCGGCTGAGGGTGGCACTGATGGGCCGGCTTCCTCTTCCTCCTCCTCATCTTCCGAAGGGCTGACAGTGGCAGCTTGAGGGCCCGCCTCCTCACCTGGCGATTCACCATCTGAAAGCAGGAAGGCACAAGAGTAGCTTTAGAGTGAGGACAGGGCGGCAGCAAGGGAGGCATGAGTGGTGCCATTCACCGCATTGGTCGGACAGTGGCAAAGGATGCTGATCTGGTGCGCAAGTGGAACGAGAGAGGTCCAAAAGGTCATGCCCTTACCATTGGTGCCCAGAACAGGGTCAGCATCTCCGGTGGCGACGGGGCCAATCAGCCGGCCTCCCATTATGCACTCCACACGCTGATCGGAGGTCGGAGAGCTCTTTGATGTCAGGACGGCCTCCCCCGGTCTCAGTTTGGTTGCGCCGGTTGTGCGCAACCTTGGCCTGCAAGAGAAAGGACGGCCTCTAAGTACAGTGTGTAGCCCTGATCTTGTCTGCACTGCCTCCCATGGTCGAATAGCTTGTACAGTGTGTAGCCCTGATCTTGTCTGCACTGCCTCCCATGGTCGAATAGCTTGGACAGTGTGTAGCTCTGATCTTGTCTGCACTGCCTCCCATGGTCGAGTAGCTTGGACAGTGTGTAGCCCTGATCTTGTCTGCACTGCCTCCCATGGTCGAATAGCTTGGACAGTGTGTAGCCCTGATCTTGTCTGCACTGCCTCCCATGGTTGAATAGCTTGGACAGTGTGTAGCCCTGATCTTGTCTGCACTGCCTCCCATGGTCGAATAGCTTGGATAGTGTGTAAAGTGCTGAATGTGCAAGTGATTTTCATGCCAGTCCCATAGCTACTGGATGAGGGCTGGCCATTAGGGCTTTCAGGTCCCTTTGCCCATAATGTGAGGTGCACATGCAAGGATGAGGAGGACACTGGAAAGGGTACTCACCCTGACAACCAGAGTGAGGTCGTTGAACTTCTTCCGGCATTGCACAGCAGTCCTGGCAACCACGCTGTTGGAAGACACCCTGTTGGACACCTCCCTCCAGGCTTTCCGGTAGGCGCTGGGCAGCGGCCTCTTGCCACCTTCTGGGTACAAAACATGGTGCCTGCGCTCCACTCCGCCAACCAGCACCCTCAGGTCACCGTCGCTAAAGCGCTGCGCTCTCTCCCTGGCCTTCTCCATAGTCCTGGGCGTTGCACAGGTGAAGCTGAAGTGGTCAGGCCTAGGTTGAGGGCTGCAGTGTGCAGGGCGTGGCAGGCAAACAAATCGACCCTCCCCCTTTAAGAGCTGACCAACGCCAGAGTGTCTGCCGTCAATCAAAAACTCTCTGCACCTGCGCTGCGCCCGGCCTCGGGGGTATCGCTCAGCACCGCCGGCTTAGCGCCTAAAGATAGTCGTGCATCGCCTGTTTTAGCGCAGCAGCAACCTCTTGGGGCGATGCGACTGAATATCGGCGAAGGGGGCGCGACTTTGCGCCAGGCGCAAACTTTAGCGGCCGCCCGACTTTACCGCCCCAAAAGTGGCTATACTGAATTTCTAGGCCTATGTCTTTTAATCTAAAGTCTGTTCAACTCTTTATACAGCTTTACAGGAGACACCATGCTAGTGATGCATCTAGAACGAAACTGAAACTAAAACTAGACTGCCTTGCTTGTCTCGGTCACATGCCCTCTGCTGGTCAGGCACAAGCAATCAATACATGCAAACATGCTGTTAAGGCATCATAATCGAACAGGCAAATACCATCTCTATTTGCTGATATCATTACAGCGCCGGCATGTTAGCGCCTTAGGTGCCCCGTGTAACGCCTGATTTCGCGCCTCAATCACCTTTGGGACGCCGCAACCCAATATCGCAAGAGGTGTCGATAAGTTGCACCTGGCTATAAAATTTGCGCTCCGCCAATTCTAACGCCCCAAGCAGGGCTATACCCAATTTCTAGGCCTATGACTCTATGAAAAGTAGCAACGCAGCTTAATAAAGCCATAAAAAGTGCAATCCAAGCCCTGGGGTTCATTTCTAGAGGGAGAGAATTCAAAAGTAGAGAATTTATGTCAAACTTGTATCGAACCTTGGTTAGACCACACTTGGCACAATTCTGGTCTCCATATTATCAAAAGGATATACAGGCACTGGAGAGGGTGCAAAGGATTCACAAGGATGATACCAGAACTGGGAGGATATACTTATCAGGAAAGGCTGAACAGGCTGAGGCTCTTTTCTCTAGAAGAGAGAAGGCTGAGGGGGTGACCTGATAGAGGTCTTGTAGATTATGAAGGGGTTTGATAGGGTAGATGTAGGGAAAATGTTTCGACTTGTGGGGGAGTCAAAAACTAGAAGTCATAAATATAGGATAGTCACTAATAAATCAAATAGGGAATTCAGGAGCAACGTCTTTACCCAGAGAGTGGTGAGAATGTGGAACTCGCTACCACAGGGCGTAGTTGAGGCGAATAAGATAGATGCATTTAAGGGGAAGCTAGATAAGCACATGAGGGAGAAAGGGATAGAAGGATATGTCGATAGGGTGAGATGAAAGGAGGCTCAGGACTGTGGAGCGTAAATGCCAGCACAGACCAGTTGGGCCGAATGGCCTGTTTCTCCGCTGTACACTCGATGTAACTCGATAAGAGAAAGGCATGTGGGCACTTACAGTATCCAGTTCACACGGCAGTGGATTTCATTGGTATTGCCCCACCAGGTCACGCTATGGCACAACCGGGTGCTCCGGTTTCCTCCCACAGTCCAAAGATGTGCGGGTTAGGTTGATTGGCTATGATAAATTGACCCTTAGTGTTAGGGGGATTAAATACGTGGGGTTACGGGGATAGGGTGGGATATGTGTTGGTGTAGGGGTTACGGGGATCGGGTGGGATATGTGTCGGTGCAGGCTCGATGGGCCGAAATGGCCTCTATCTGCACTGTGGAGTTTCTGTGATTCTGTGATTTCTGTGAACCAGATACTGGTGTCGGGAACCCCCTCGAGGAAGTGGGGGGTTTTCCCAATCCGCTGTCATAACTTCACACACCTATCTGGGGGGGGGTTGCTGCCCATCCTCCTACCGCAGTTACGGCGGCCGAGTGGGAGAATCCCCGAGGGAATTCCCGCCGTGGGTAGTAAGGGGGGGACGCGGGGTCCGCTTATGGGAGAGACCGGTGACACTGAATTCCAGAGGATGTCTCTACTGTCGGCCCTCCCAACCATACCATCTCCAAGGTGCTTCTTAAACAAACCCAGTGTCCTGGCCATAACCAGCAAACCACCCATCCACCCTCTGTGTAGGGAAATGCTTCATGTCATAAGAAGAAATAGGAGCAGGAGTAGGCCATTTGGCCCTTGTCGTCTGTTCTAAACTCAAGCTTGACCCCATGCCCTCTTGACCCGGGGCTATTTCTTTCCAGGTTGAAGAGACCACCAACGCCAAGTGGTGTCTGTGCACCCTTTCCAAATGGCGGGTCTTTCATCCGGAATATTTTCCGATGGGTCAACTGGGACTCCCCTGGATTCGACCTCGTCCCGCCCCCCCTCCCTCCAGCCGACGGCGGAGCGAACCAGTTTCATGTGAGCTAAAATGGCGGATGGCGCGGTTCTCAGTCTTTAAGAGAGTTTAGAGTGTGATGGTGCCCAATTTGGGCAAGGTAGGAAGGGACAGGATGGTGAGTACCTTATCTTGCCAGCCCTGGTCAGGTCATTAGTTGTCAGCGGGTAGCGCTCTCGCCTCTGAGTCAGAGGTTGTGGGTTCAAGTCCCACTCAAGAGACTTGAGTTCAAAAATCTAGGCTGACACTCCTGGTGCCAGCACTGATAGAGGTGCCGTCCTTTGGATGAGACGTTAAAGCGAGGTCTCACCTGCTGTCTCGGGTAGACGTAAAAGATCCCACGGCCACTATTTCGAAGAAGAACAGGGAAGTTATTCCTGGTGTCCTGGCCAACGTTTACCCCTTAACCAACACTACAAAAAAAAATGATCTAGTCATTATCACGTTGCTATTTGTGGGAGCTTGCTGTGCGCAAATTGGCTACCGCGTTTCCTATATTACAACAGTGACTACACGTCAAAAAGTACTTCATTAGTTGTAAGGTGCTTTGGGATGTCCTGAGGTCGTGAAAGGCTTTGTAAAATGCAAGTCTTTCTTCTTTCAAGCCCCACTTGAACCCCAAAATCTAGGCTGACTCTTCACTAAGTACTGAGGGAGTGGTGCACTGTCGGAGGGGCCACTTTTTTTGGATGAGGCATCTCCCCTCCCAGGTGGACTTAAAAGATCTCACGCCCACTAATAGGAAGAAGAGCAGGAGAGTTCTCCTAGTGTCTTGGGCCGACATTTATCCCTCAACCATCACCTAAAACAGACAATCTGGTCATTTACCTCATTGATGTTTGTGGGATCTTGCTGTGTGCAGAATTGGCTGCCGCGTTTCCTACATTATAGCAGTGGCTGCACTTCAAAAAAGTGCTTCATTGGCTGTAAGGCGCTTTGGGACGTCCTGAGGTCGCGAAAGCTGATGTATAAATGCAAGTTATTTCAACTTTTTCCAGACGCTGTTCTGGGGTCCTGCGAGTCTGGGAATGGGCACTCAAGAGCCAGTGCCACCTACCTCCAGGTGCCGCGACTGATGATTGGGGCTGGATTGTCCTTTGCGCTCCCTCCTCATCTCTATGGCCTCTGGAGGGTCCACAGGTCTTCCTCAAAGGCCCTCCTCCTGGCTGCCTTGCTTCTCTTGGGTGTCATCTCTCTCCAACTTCCCATGTGGCAGGTGGTCTGAGGGTTGCCTCGATGCTGAGAATTTTCATGTGCCCAATAACAGCCTGAAAGAAAGGAGAATCCAAATTGTATTTACACTTTTGATGTAAAATTGTGAAAAGGGATATAGACCGGTTAAGTGAGTGGGCAAGAAAGTGGCAGATGGAGTATAATGTGGGGAAGTGTGAAATTATCCACCTTGGTAGGAAGAATGGAAAAGCAAAATATATTTTAGATGTAAGAAATCACACAACACCAGGTTATAGTCCAACAGCTTTATTTGAAATCACAAGCTTTCGGAGCGCTGCTCCTTCGTCAGGTGAAGTGGAGAGATGCATAAAAACACAGCTTATATAGTCAGAGAATAATGTCAGATGTTTACAGGTAATCTTTCTAACTGCCATTTATCACACCTCGGCAAAGAGATAAATGGCAGTTAGAAAGATTACCTGTAAACATCTGACATTATTCTCTGACTATATAAGCTGTTGTTGAGATACCGCGGCAAACGTGGGAGTCGAGACCAGAGCTAGTAAAACACAACTGCTTTTATTCTACCTCATGGCAAAGAGAAACTGGAAAAGCCCGCGCATCCACTTAAATACTCCCCAGACAGGAAGTGCTCCCGGCAGCCTGTCCCTGCAGGAAACAAGTTGCTGGAGGAAAGGGCCCCCGGCTGGGGGCGTCTGCTTAAACTGTCCGTGCCGCCGTGAGCGGATTATGTCCAGTGGTGGCGTGTCGCCACATAGCTCCCCCCAGAATCCGCTTAGGAGGAGTGGACGAGTCGTGACGGTGGTCTGATGGTTCTGCCACAGCGGCTCTGAGTGGTCGCCGGTCTAGTTGGTGGGGCCGGGCGGTTCACCGCCGGCTGTGCTGGCTTGCTAGCGGGACGGCCTCTAGTTGGAGGCCGGGCCACGGGGACCTGTTCCCCTGGTTCTGTGTGTGCTGGTTTGAGCCGGTCGATGGAGACTGTGTCGACCCTGTCGCCGAGTCGCAGCTTGAAGACCTTGTCCCCGGTTTGTAGTACCTCGTACGGTCCGTCGTACGGGGGTCGCAGGGGCCCGCGGTGCGCGTCGTGTCGCACGAAGACGAAGCGCGCCTGCTGTAAATTTGGCGGGACGTGAGGTGCGAGTTCGCCGTGTCGGTTGACCGGAAGTGGGGCGAACTGCTGAGCGGAAGAGAAAGAGTTGAGCCGCTGCTGTTCGGCCGACCAAGGCGTGGTAGCCTCCGGAAGGAATTCGCCTGGGACGCGCAGCGGTTGTCCGTAGACTAACTCCGCTGCCGAGGACTGGAGGTCTTCCTTGACCGCGGTGCGTAGGCCTAGTAGCACCCACGGTAGGCGGTCAGCCCAGGTACTGTCCTGCAGGCCGGCGTGGAGTGAGGCCTTGAGTGACCTGTGGAAGCGTTCACAAAGCCCGTTGGCCTGCGGGTGGTACGCCGTGGTTTGGTGGAGCGTCACCCCGAGGTTGCGTGCTGTGGCCGTCCAGAGTTCGGAGGTGAACTGGGCGCCTCTGTTGGAGGTTATGTCGGCCGGTACGCCGAACCTCACAACCCAGGTGTTAACGAACACCCTGGCAATGTCGGCTGTGGTGGTGGAGGTCAGCGGCACTGCCTCAGGCCAGCGTGTGTAGCGGTCGACCATCGTGAGGAGATAAGTTTGGCCTTGCGATGGTGGCAGAGGACCGACGATGTCGACGTGTACGTGGTCGAAGCGGCGGCTGGGTACCTCGAAGTCTCCCAGGGGTGCTTTTGTGTGCAGCTGTACCTTAGCCCATTGGCAGGCGAGGCAGGAGGTGGCCCAAGTCCGAACATCTTTGCTGAGGCCGCGCCAGACGAAGCGCTGGGAGAGGAGTTTGACGGATGCGCGGGAACCCGGGTGGGAGAGCCCGTGGAGCACGTCGAAGATGCGGCGGCGCCAGGTTGCAGGGACGACCGGCCTGGGTTGGCCGAGTGAGACGTCGCAAGTGACTGCCGTGGCTTCGGGCCCGTGCGCGACCTTGGCTAGGCGTAGCCCTGGCAGGCTGGTAGCCGCCGAGAGGAGGTCTGGGTCCGTGAGCTGGGCCGCTGCTAGTTGCGCGTAGTCGACCGCAAGGTGATTCGCGCAGATGGCGGGACGGGAAAGGCAGTCGGCGACAACGTTGTCTCTACCGGAGACGTGCTGGATGTCCGTAGTAAACTCGGACACGGCCGCGAGCTGGCGTTGCTGCCTAGCGGACCAGGGTTCGGTGTGCTTGGCCATCGCGTATGTGAGCGGCTTGTGGTCCACGTACGCGGTGAAGGGGCGGCCTTCCAGGAGGAACCTGAAATGGCGGCCCGACAGCTGGAGCGCGAGAAGCTCACGGTCGAAAGTGGAGTATTTGACCTCCGGGGGGCGCAGTTGGCGGCTGTAGAAGGCAAGTGGCTGCCACACGCCATTGACCCACTGCTCGAACACGGCGCCGACCGCATGGTTGGAGGCGTCGGTGGTGAGCGCGACCCGGGCATCGGCCCTCGGGTGCGCGAGCAGGGTGGCGTCGGCGAGCGCATTTTTGGTGGCGTCGAAGGCGGCTGACGTGTCAGTGGTCCAGGCTACGTCCATCTTGCCGGATTTACCTCGGAGGGAGTCGTATAGGGGCTTCATGAGGGCTGCAGCTCTGGGGATGAACCTGTTGTAGAAGTTTACCATCCCGAGGAACTCCTGGAGGCCCTTGATGGTTGTGGGGTGGGGGAATTGCTGGACGGCCTGCACCTTGTTGGGCAGGGGGACGGCCCCAGCAGGGGTGATGTGGTGACCGAGAAAATCGATCTCGGTTAGGCTGAATTGGCACTTCGCCGGGCTGAGGATGAGCCCGTGTTGGGCTAGGCGCCCGAACAGGATGCGAAGGTGTTCGAGGTGTTCCTGTTTGGAGGAGCTGGCCACGAGAATGTCATCTAGATAGACGAATAGGAAGTTCAGGTCCCGGAGGACTGAGTCCATAAGGCGCTGGAAAGCCTGGGCTGCATTCTTGAGGCCGAAGGGCATCCTCAGGAACTCGAACAGGCCGAATGGGGTGATGACGGCCATTTTGGGGATGTCCGCGGGGTGTACGGGGACTTGGTGGTAACCGCGCACCAGGTCGACCTTGGAAAAGACGGTTCGTCCGGCCAGTCGGGCTGAGAAGTCCTGGATGTGTGGCACCGGGTATCGGTCGGGGGTAGTGGCGTCGTTGAGGCGGCGGTAGTCCCCGCAAGGGCGCCAGCTTCCGCCGGGCTTGGGGGCGATGTGGAGGGGCGAGGCCCAAGGGCTGCTGGAGCGACGGATGATGCCGAGTTGTTCCATGGTGGTGAACTCGGCCCGCGCGATTTCCAGCTTGGCCGGGTTGAATCTGCGGGCGTGGGCAGAAACTGGGGGGCCGGTGGTGGGGATATAGTGCTCCACACCGTGTTTGGCGGCTTTGGCCGAAAAGGTCGGGTTAGTGAGGGCGGGAAACTCGGCTAGGAGTGCCGAGTAGTCGTCCGTGGCTCTGGCGAGGCAGTAGGTCATCAGGCCGGCCGAACGGGCCGGGGTGAATGCGCCGGGGATGGGGGCCATAGTGTTGATGTCGACGAGGCTGTGCCTTGGAATGTCGACAAGGAGGCCGTGGGCGCGTAGGAAGTCGGCGCCGATGAGTGGGCAGAGGACCTTGGCTGTGAGGAACTCCCAGCGGTAGCGGCGGCCCGCGAGGTCGAGCGTGACCATGCGGGTGCCATATGTGCGGATGTCAGAGCCATTGGCTGCGACCAGCGTGATACCCCGTGTGCCGCATTGGATTTCGAGGGCGGAGGCGGGGGTGATGCTGTGCTGGGCCCCTGTGTCGCACAGAAATCGGCGGTTGGTTCTGTCGTCGGTGACGTACAGTAGAGGCCCCTTTTGCCCCGCGGCCATCGCGGGGGCCGGTGCGGGGGGGGGTTTGAAAGTACACAGTGGCGTGCAGCGTTGGGCCCTAGTGCCAAAACGGGTGTGGTAGTAGCAGTGACCCGGAGTGGTAGGGCGGTCGGGCCTAGTGGGCCGGGAAGACCGCGTGGTCGTTGCCGTGAGGTCGGGCGCGACGTCGCGAGCGGACTGTGCAGAGAGCAGCCAGTCGGCCTTTTCGGCTATGTCATTCAGGTCCGTGGAGCCAGACTCCACAATGAGCGGGCGGATGCTGGCGGGGAGCTGCCGAATGAAAAGCGTGCGAAAGAGGGCGCCGGTGTTTTTGTCGTCCGAGAGGGACAGCATGTGGGAAAGCAGATCTGAGGGTGAAGCGTCACCAAGGCCGGGGAGGTCAAGGAGTTGGCAGTTCCGCTGGTAAGAGGACGTTTGAAATTTTTTAAGGAGCGCAGCCTTCAGGTGTTCGTACTTGCCTTCCGGTGGTGGATCCTGCAGCGCTGCCCAAACCTTGGGGACTGTGGCGTAGGTGAGAGAGGAGACGAGGTAGTCGTACTTTGTGGCGTCGACTGTAATGTGTTTCAGCCGGAATCTGGACTCAGCTTGAACAAACCAGGCTTCGGCCAGGTTCTCCCAAAAGTCCGGTAGTTTAACCGTGGCTGCGTTTGTATCCGCCATGCTAGCTTAGGATTCGTCCTGAGCGTCGGGGTCACCAGTGTTGAGATACCGCGGCAAACGTGGGAGTCGAGACCAGAGCTAGTAAAACACAACTGCTTTTATTCTACCTCATGGCAAAGAGAAACTGGAAAAGCCCGCGCATCCACTTAAATACTCCCCAGACAGGAAGTGCTCCCGGCAGCCTGTCCCTGCGGGAAACAAGTTGCTGGAGGAAAGGGCCCCCAGCTGGGGGTGTCTGCTTAAACTGTCCGTGCCGCCGTGAGCGGATTATGTCCAGTGGTGGCGTGTCGCCACACTGTGTTTTTATGCATCTCTCCACTTCACCTGACGAAGGAGCAGCGCTCCGAAAGCTTGCGATTTCAAATAAAGCTGTTGGACTATAACCTGGTGTTGTGCGATTTCTTACATTTGTCCACCCCAGTCCAACACCGGCATCTCCACACCATGGCTATTTTAGATGGTGAGAGACTAGTAACTGTTGGTATTCAGAGGGATTTGGGGGTCCTTGTACACGAATCACAGAAAGTTAACATGCAGGTACAGCAAGCAATTAGGAAGGCAAATGGCATGTTGGCCTTTATTGCAAGGGGGTTGGAGTATAAGAGTAAGGAAGTCTTGCTGCAATGATATAGGGCCTTGGTGAGACCACACCTGGAGTACTGCGCAGTTTTGGTCTCCTTCCCTAAGGAAGGATATCCTTGCCTTAGAGTGGGTGCAACAAAGGTTCACTAGGCTGATTCCTGGAGTGAGAGCGTTGTCCTATAAGGAGAGATTGAGGAGAATGGGCTTACATTCTCTGGGGTTTAGAAGAATGAGAGGTGATCTCATTGAAACATACAAACTTCTTACAGGGCTTGACAGGGTAGATGCTGAGAGGTTGTTTCCCCTGTCTGGGGAGTCTAGAACCAGGGGTCACAGTCTCAGGATAAGGGGTCGGCCATTTAGGACTAAGATGAGGAGAAATGTCTTCGCTCAGAGGGTGGTGAATCTTTGGGAATTCTCTACCAGAGGGCGGTGGAGGCTCAGTCGTTGAGTAGATTCAAGACAGAGATCGATAGATTTTTGGGCACTAAGGGGATCAAGGGATATGGGGATCGGGCGGGAAAGTAGGGTTGAGGCAAAAGTTCAACCGTGATCTTATTGAATGGTGGAGCAGGCTCGAGGGGCCATATGGCCGACTTCTGCTCCTATTTCTTACGGTTTTGTGTTCTCTGTGAAACATTGTAAAACAAAATAATAGATGGGAAATAATATAAGAATGCGCTACCACATGAAATGGTTGAGGCGAATAGCATAAATGTATTAAGGGGAAGTTAGATAAGTACATGAGGGAGAAAGGAATCGAAGGATGTGTCGATAGGGTGAGATGAAGTAAGGCAGGGAAGAAGCTCATGTGGAGCATAAACACCGGCACGGACCAGTTGGGCCGAATGGCCTGTTTCTGTGCTGTACATTCTATGTCATTCTATGCAAGTCCAAATTCCCAATTCCAACACGACCACAGGTTCAGCTGAGGCTAGCTGGTTTCAAGTGGTCTGAGCTCATGGGCAGGGACTAATTATTGGTAATGAAACACAGAATTAAGTGGTTGGGGAGGGGGGAATAATAAAGGTTTTATGTTTTCAAACAATGCCATTTAGGTCCACTTTTCCACTTTGAACTTTCCGGAGAGCTGGCTTAAAAACCATGCTTATTCACCTTCACCCTCTCTCAGCTCCGTGGACCAGCCCAGAGGAAACACAGAAAAATAGGAGCAGGAGTAGGCCATTCGGCCCTTCGAGCCTGCTCCGCCATTCAATATGATCATGGCTGATCCTCTGTCTCAATACCATATTCCCGCTCTCTCCCCATATCCCTTGATGTCTTTTGTGTCAAGAAATCTATCTATCTCCTTCTTAAATATATTCAGTGACGGCCTCCACAGCCTTCTGTGGTAGAGAATTCCACAGGTTCACCACCCACTGAGTGAAAAAATTTCTCCTCATTTCAGTCCTAAATGTCCCGTATCCTGAGACTGTGACCCCTCATTCTAGACCCCCCAGCCAGGGGAAACATCCTCCCTGCATCTAGTCTGTCTAGCCCTGTCAGAATTTTATACGTTTCAATGAGATCCCCTCTCATTCTCCTAAACTCTAGTGAATTCAGGCCTAGTCGATCCAATCTCTCCTCATACGACAGTCCTGCCATCCCAGGAATCAGTCTGGTGAACCTTCGCTGCACTCCCTCTATGGCAAGTATATCCTTTCTTAGGTAAGGAGACCAAAACTGCACACAGTACTCCAGGTGTGGTCTCACCAAGGCCAATGAGGAAATCTACATGATATAAGGGGTTAATTTCAAGTGCTTGCTGGGTAAAAGTTTTCAGACTTGACACAGGTAAAGAGTCGATGTGTAACTAGAGCTATTGCACGAACCTGGATTACAGCCAAGAACAGATGTCTGCCCACCTAATAAGAATGTAGAAGTGAAACAATGGGTTCCGTTTGATTTACCCAGTGACCTGATAACTTGCGACCGTAAGCAAACCTAGCCTCCCAATACATGATTAAGATTAAAGAGGACCTCCGGTTACACGATTCATGCCCTGTTATAGATTAACGGTTGACTTATGTGTCCAGGATCCTTCTGTCAATGTGTCATAAGACCTGATGATTAATCTAATATGTATCCTGATAGAGGAACAAAGGAATGTCAATCAAACTTGTTTGTTACACTGTATAAATATGGAACGCTTACGCTGTATCATTGGAATAGTAGCCTCACCCCTTGAGTAGAGGTGCTGATTCCCCTTGCAAGGAAATAAAAGGCCTGTCCGTCTGACGAATCCAAGAGTGTATTGAGTCATTACCCAGAGCTAAGAAAAAAGGCACTTCTACAATTTGGAGGTTCCACCGAGATGGCTTGCTGTACCAATTGGTGAGTTAACAGACGCCGAGTACGTTGCTCGGTTAGGAAAAATCCCATCGGCTGAAGGTGGTGTTTTGCCACATTTTTGGGACTTTTCCTGCCAGAAGCATAGCTGCGCATAGTCTGTTTATTCCATTGGACAGTACTGCCATCGGGTAATTGACTCACAAGGTTCAGACAGAGGTTAAACTGCCGTTGTGACTGCTTCCCTTTCAGAAACGGAACAGAGGATCAGCCATGAGGCGCTGACGCCCCGCGAACAGTATCGTGCAGAAAAGGACTGTATAAAGGTACCAGAGAGAGAAGGTTAAGTCAGGAATTTGATTAACTAAGGAGCTAGCGATTTACTGGAAATTGAACTAGCAAGGTTCCATAAAGGGAGTAGGGTAGAAGGAGAGAGAGTGGGTGAAGTTAGTTGGGACAAATTGAAGGCCCTTTTTGCTAAAAAATTTGGCTAAAGGGAGTAAGGTAGAGGGAAGAAGAGTGGGCGATTGTCTGAAACAGTGTCAATGTTTAATGTTTATGAGAGTGAGTATTTAACTACTTGTTATTATCAATCAACTTTGTCCAGTAAGGCTGCATAGGTTGGGGATTTAGTAACACCTTGGTTGTTGTTTAACAAGTGTATTGTTTATTGTTTATTGTCATATGTATTAATGTTTAGTCATGTCTGATCTGTAGAGGCGTCCCACGCAGATCATAGAGTGTTACGGAATTGTTGTATGTTTTAACTAAAATATTTAAGCTGAAAAAAAAAACTGCAGAAGGGGTTGGAAAAGACCCAAGCCGGGGAAGTGAGTCCCGCGGCGGAATGTATGGTTGAGAAAATAGTGATGTCTTTTACATGATCCACTAAGCTATTGTGGATTCAGTATTTTCCCCAGTTAGAAATACCTTCCACGAGGGTTGAGAACCCTCGAGTTTTAAAGCATAAGGATATGTCTTAATGTGTTGTAAATATTTTTTTAAAAAACCTTGCTGCAGTCAGTTGACTAAATTCAGTCGGGAAGTGCTGAGTTTCAGTCGCCTAGCCTCAGGCCGGTTATTAAGAGGGCAAATGCCCCACGTGAAGGCCGGGACCATAAAGTAGGCGCCGAAACTCTAAAGGCACTCGGAGTGACAAATGGTCAAGGACTTTGTGACACTGATTTGAAGTAAAGACCAAGAAGATTGGATGTGACTGTAATTTTGATACGTATGTATAGTTTATTAATCTGATCTGTAGGGGCGTACAACGCAGATCACGGATTGTCACGGGAGTTTAGATTGTTTTAAGTGAACCATTTAAGCTGCTAAAATGGGTGCTAGCACCAGTAAGCCACCTGAGAAAGGCACGCCAGCAGCCTTTATGTTAAAGAACTGTGGTCAATCATCCATTGATCACCTACCAAATTGGTCCAAATGGACTGTAAATAAGACTAGACCCTTTCCCTCAGATGGTTCATTTAACATAGAAAGAATTACTTGCCTCGAGGAATGTTTAACGGACAAGAGAGAAATAGAGAACAGCCAGATAAAAAGACTGCCTCTATGTTTGTTGAGACAGAAAAAAAAAAGATTACCCCGAAGAAATACCTTTCTCCTCTATTATGGTAGGATAACAAGGTAACTATAGAAGGATGAATAGAGGGGAATATAGAGGAAGACGTGGTAGAGTAAGAGGGTATGGACGATCTGGTAATTGTTACAATTGCGGACAACCCGGACATTGGGCAAACCAATGCCCTGCGAAAAATCGTCAGAACCAAACCTCCAATAATGGACCTCCGTTAGAGAATAAAGGTCCTAATTTCACTGTCCATAACCCTTTTTCGGACCAGTCAGGAGGTTACCCTACAAACGGACAGGGATTTAGGAGAAATAGAGATCAGAATTACTGACTGACACCAGCAGCCCCAGGCACCACAGACCACCAAATGCCCGTTGTTTCTTTAAATTTACGCAGCGAACCAGAAATTAAAATGCAAATAGCTGGGAGACCTATGTCATTTTAGTAGATACAGGAGTAACCTTTTCGGTGTTAGGGAAAGGATATTCTGAAGGAATGCCTATTAATGGGAAAAAGACCCCGATAGCTGGATTGGCTGGAATACTACAACGCTTGAATCAATCGACTCCCCTCACAGTAAAAGTAGAAGAATTTGAGGAAGAACACTCCTTTCTGTTATCAGGAGATGTCTCTATGAATTTATGTGGAAGAGACTTGCTGTGCAAAATGAATGCTACAATCATTTGCTCCCCATCAGGAGTAACGGTAGAAATCCAAGTAGATAAGGCATATGCGTACCCAGTAACAGAAATAAAACACCCTGTTCTTTACGCATGGGAAATTGCCGACCCAAGTTTGAGTCCCAAACTTGTCAGTCTGTTAGGAGCGTGGGGATTCGTTACAAGCTCCATAAAACAATACCAGGAATCCCTGAAACTAGGGAAATGGCATTCAAAATTGCACTGCACGGCCTGCTATGACAAAACAGGACAAGATTATCAGCCGTTTTTAAATTTAAAATACCTCCTAACTATTAGACTGCACAGCCCTATAAAGTTACAATTAATCCAGCTGCACCATTACCCAAAAGGTCACAGTATCCATTGTCAGAGAAAGCAGAAAAAGGAATTGAGCCAGTGATGGAATCATTGTTAAAACAGGGAGTTAACGCCGGATAGAATAAAGGTCGTTTGCAACACATCGTTGCCAAAAACTAAAAGAGAAATGAAGCATTTTCTAGGAATGACTGGCTATTGTAGACAATGGATATTGAACTATTCAGAAATAACCAGACCACTATTGGACATGAGCATGACAAATTTGGAAAATTCGCGGTTACCTGACTTCCTCGGGAACCTAGATTAAAAATGCACAAGAAGGGCAAAATCTTTTACTAGCTATTCAGAGACGTAAACAGATTGCAATTATTAAGTGCCAAGCGCACACGGGGCATTTGGACGAGGTTGCGCTTGGAAACGCTGCTGCAGATAGCGCTGCTAAGTCAGTAGCTATATCAAGTACTGAACGACAAGTTTCAGCCTTCCCTGTTAGGGAAAAGCCAGAGATACCGCAGCCCCCGTCCTTAGATGATGTGCTGACCCATCAAGATAGGGCCAGTTCTGATGAAGTAAAGGAATGGGTTGTTAATCATTGTTTTAAAAACACTGATGGCTTATGGGTCCATCATGACGGCCGCATGGTGGCACCCAAATCATTACTATCGCCAATTGCCCGATGTGTTCATAAATTCACCCATGCGGGCAAAGGGGGGATGGCGGACTATATCCTCAAGACCTGGTATGCACCAGGAATCTCAAAGTTGGCAAAACAAATATGTGAAAATTGTACTATCTGCCAGACCATGAATGCAGGGAAAATAAAGAAGGTACAGCCTGCATCCCACCCAAACCCCATGGGCCCTTTTGTACACTTGCAAATGGATTTTATTGAACTTCCTGTATGTATGAGCTTTAAATATGTATTAGTTATTGTTGATATGTCTTCAAGATGGATTGAAGCTTTTCCTTGTAGAAAGAATGATGCTACCACTGTTGCTAAATGTTTATTGAAGGACATTGTGCCTCGCTTTGGGATACCAGCAAAACTGTCAAGTGACAATGGGTCCCATTTTACGGGAACAGTGATTAAGGAACTATGCAAAGCCTTACAGATTAATCAACACCTCCATTGAAGCCTATAATAACACCTATTTCATCTGTGGGCATAGAGCATACCCTTGGTTACCACAAAATTGGACTGGGTCATGTTACTTGGGATATGTAGTGCCCTATATATAGCCACCCTGGGACACGAGCAAAACGAGCCATTACAGAAACTGAAAGGTTCTTTGCTATAGCATTTCCCTGGTATGGAACAGAGAAGCTAGCAAGAGAATCTATAAACATGGCAGCAGTGTTGGAACAAATAGCCAATGATACTGCTGATGCTCTTAGTGATGTAAATGCAGAAATGGTGGCTTTGCGCACTGTTGCTTTACAAAACCGCATGGCTCTGGACTATTTGTTGGCGAAAGAAGGGGGCACATGTGCAATCATAAAAACCGAATGTTGCACCTATATTCCAGATAGCTCAGAAAATATCACCAACCTGGTAAACCACATAAAGGAGGCCGTAAAGAAACTATGTCAACCTGAACAGTGGTCCATGTGGGATTGGATTTCAGGATGGGGAGGAGCATTAGGAAAGCAAATTTTGGAAGTCTTAATTGCAATTGTGATGATTATAATTTTAATTAGTTTATTGATTGGTTGTTTAAAATTATTGTGTACAAAAGTCCTTTCCTCATTAACATCAACTCCCCCAGTACCCATGATGTCTGAATATGAGGATATTAAGGGTGAAACCTTTGATGTGGAATTTCTTAAACTTAGCGAAATAGATTGTCCTTAGAAAGGACAAAAGGGGGGAATGAGGAAATCTACATGATATAAGGGGTTAATTTCAAGTGCTTGCTGGGTAAAAGTTTTCAGACTTGACACAGGTAAAGAGTCGATGTGTAACTAGAGCTATTGCATGAGCCTGGATTACAGCCAAGAACAGATGTCTGCCCACCTAATAAGAATGTAGAAGTGAAACAATGGGTTCCGTTTGATTTACCCAGTGACCTGATAACTTGCGACCGTAAGCAAACCTAGCCTCCCAATACATGATTAAGATTAAAGAGGACCTCCGGTTACACGATTCATGCCCTGTTATAGATTAACGGTTGACTTATGTGTCTAGGATCCTTCTGTCAATATGTCATAAGACCTGATGATTAATCTAATATGTATCCTGATAGAGGAACAAAGGAATGTCAATCAAACTTGTTTGTTACACTGTATAAATATGGAACGCTTACGCTGTATCATTGGAATAGTAGCCTCACCCCTTGAGTAGAGGTGCTGATTCCCCTTGCAAGAGAAATAAAAGGCCTGTCCGTCTGACGAATCCAAGAGTGTATTGAGTCATTACCCAGAGCTAAGAAAAAAGGCACTTCTACACCCTGTACAACTCTAGTAAGACATCCTTGTTCCTGTACTCAAATCCTCTTGCAATGAAGGCCAACATACCATTTGCCTTCCTAACTGCTTGCTGCACCTGCATGTTTGCTTTCAGTGACTGGTGTACAAGGACACCCAGGTCCCTTTGTACATCAGCATTTCCCAATCTATCACCATTTAAATAATACTCTACCTTTCTGTTTTTCCTACCGAAGTGGAGTGGTGGTGATTGGTTTAACCTTGAGGGTTCAAGATTTACATCGAGTGTTCAAGATTTACATGGAGTCTACAGCACAGAAACAGGCCATTCGGCCCAAGTGTCCATGCCAGTGTTTATGCTCCACATGAACCTCCTCCCACTTTATTTCCTCTTACCATCAGCATATCCTTCTATTCCTTTCTCCCTCATGCGTTTATCTGGTTTCCCCTTAAATGTATCTATGCTATTCGTCTCAACTATTCCTTGGTGTAGCGAGTTCCACATTCTAACCACTCTCTGGGTAAAGAAGTTCTTCCAGAATTCCCTATTGGATTTATTAGTGACTATATTATATTTATGACCTCTAGTTTTGGACTCCCCCACAAGTGGAAACATTTTCTCTACGTCTACCCTGTCAAACCCTGTGATAATTTTAAAGACAGGTCACCCCTCAGCCTTCTCACTTCTAGAGAAAGGAGCCCCAGCCTGTTGAGTCTTTCCTGATAGTTATAACCTTTAAGTTCTGGTATCATTCTTGAGAATCTTTTTTGCACCTTCACCTGTGCCTATATATCTTGGTTGTAAAACGGAGACCAGAACTGTGCACAGGACAAAGTAGCCCGCTTGATTGGCACCCCATCCACCACCTTAACCATTCACTCCCTCCACCACCGGCGTACCATGGCTGCAGTGTGTACCATCTACAAGATGCACATTAGCAACTCGCCGAGGCTTCTTCGACAGCACCTGCCGAACCCGCGACCTCTACCACCTGGAAGGACAATGGCAGCAGACACATGGGAACACCGCCACCTCCAAGTTCCCCTCCAAGTCACACACCATCCTGACTTAGAAATATATCGGCCATTCCTTCGTCGTTGCTGGGTCAAAAATCCTGGAACTCCCTCCCTAACAGCACTGTGGGAGTACCTTCACCACACGGACTGCAGCGGTTCAAGAAGGCGGCTCACCACCACCTTCTGAAGAGCAATTAGGGATGGGCAATAAAGGCTGGTCTTGCTGGCGATACTCACGTCCCAGGAACGAATGAAAAAAAACAGTATTCCAAGTGTGGGCTGACCATCGTTCTATACAAGTTTAACATAATTTCTCTGCTTTTTCAATTCCATCCCTCTAGAAATTAACCCCAGTGCTTTGTTTTTTTATGCCTTTACTAACCTGCGTCGCTTCTTTTAGTGATTTGACCAGATGATCTCGACTGACACTCCAGCGTAGCGCTGAGGGAGTGCTGCATCATGGAAGGTGCTGCCCTTTACGATGAGACGTTAACCTAGAGCTGCCTGCTTTGGTGGTTAAGGTGAGCGCCAAAGAACCCTACAGCAAGAAGCACTGGGGAGTTCCTCTGGCATCCTGGCCAGCAATCCTCCTTCAATCAGCACCAATTGAAAGAAGAAACAGATTAACCCTGCGTTTATCTCATGGCTGTCTGTGGGATCATGCTGTGCACAAAAAATGGTTGCCGCCTCTGCCCACAGGACAGTGGCCTGACCTCATTGGATGCAGGCGCTTTTATGACAGATGTTGGCAACTGGTGGAACACACGGTGTGGCAATCGAATAAAATCCCAGCCCACCCTGAGACAACCCCGCCCCCCCCCCCCCCCACCACCCTTGAGCACAAAAATCCAGGCTGACACTCCCTGGTGCCAATACTGAGGGAGTGCTGCACTGTCGGAGGTGCCGTCTTTCGGATGAGACGTTAAACTGAGACCCCGTCTGTTCTCTCGGGTGGACGTAAAAGATCCCAGGGCATTATTTCAAAGAAGAGCAAGGGGGAGTCCTCCCCGGTGTCCTTGGGCCAATATTTATCCCTCAATCAACATCACAAGATGATCTGGTCATTTATCACATTGTTGTTTGTGGGATCTTGCTGTGTAGAAATTGGCTGTCGCCTTTCCTACATTACAACAGGATAGGCTGGAGAAGCTGGGGTTGTTCTCCTGAGAGCTGGGAAGGTTGAGAGGAAATTTGATAGAGGTGTTCAAAATCATGAGGGGTCTGGACAGAGTAGAGAGAGAGAAACTGTTCCCATTGGCGGAAGGGTCGAGAGCCAGAGGACACAGATTTAAGGTGATTGGCGGAAGAATCAAAGGTGACATGAGGAAAAACTTTTTTTGTTAAACGCAACGAGTGGTTAGGATCTGCTTATGCACTGTTTGTAAAAGGTAGTGGAGGCAGATTCGATCGTGGCTTTCAAAAGGGAATTGGAGAAATAGCTAAAGGAACAAAAAGTTGCAGGGCTACGGGGAAAGGGCGAGGGAGAGGGACTAGCTGAAGCACTCTTGCAGAGAGCTGGCATGGGCTCGACGGGCTGAATGGCCTCTGTATTGATTTCTTTGTGGGTTCAATGACGAGACATTTATGAAAGAGAATGTCTTTTAATCTAAAGTCTGTTCAACTCTTTATACAGCATTTACAGGAGACATCATGCTAGTGATCCATCTAGAACTAAACTGAAACTAAACTAAACTGCCTTGCTTGTCTCTGTCACATGACCTCTGCTGGTCAGGCACAAGCAATCAATACATGCAAACATGCTGGTAAGGCATCATAATCGAACAGGCAAATACCATCTCTATTTGCTGATATCATTACATCTCCTTTTCTTAAAACAAAAGTATTTTACTTTTAACTAACAACATGTTTTCTTTGTATTAATCTGCATTTTAACTGTAACACTTAATGAACTTACATTATCATTATCATGATCAAGGTTTTTTAACCTTGCTTTGTGTGTTCACATGAAATATGTCAATACACTAGAACTTGAAGAAAGAATAAGATAACATTACTTCCTTCTATAACAATAGTCCTTAAATTTGCTCAATGAGTCTCTCAGGAGGCTTCACGTGTCTTGAGGATTTTCTGATTGATTGTCCTTGACTCTGAGTTGTTGCCTCAGATGATGTTTTCTCAGCTGTGTGATCAGGTTGTTCAACAGTATCAGTCTCTTGACCTGCTGTGTGATCAGGTTGTTCAACAGTATCAGTCTTTTGACTTGCTGTGGCTGGTCCCATGAGAAGATCTCGACGATTTCTTCTCAGAACAGCACCCTCATCTGTCTGAATGGTGTATGATCTTGGTTGAACTTCACTCAGGACAGTTCCCTTCTGAGTCCATGTGTTTGTTTTGTCTTTCAACCTTACTTGGTCACCAGCGTGGAGTTCAGGTAGGTTTTGTGTTCCTCTGTCATAGTAGTACTTTTGCTTTTCTTTCTGTTGTTCTTTGAACTTCCTCACTTTCTCCCCCTCTTTTGTTTTCAGGAGGTTCTCCGGGATGGGTAGGTTTGACCTTAGCCGACGTCCCATAAGGAGTTGGGCTGGTGACATACCACACTCGAGCGGCGTTGTGCGGTATACAAGCATGCTCTGGTAGAAGTCAGTTCCACTGTCTTTAGCCTTGTACATCAGTCTTTTCACTGTCTGGACCGATTTTTCCACTAGTCCATTGGACTGTGGATAGTGAGGACTTGACGCTGTGTGGACAAAGTCCCACTCTTTGGCAAAGTGTCGGAAACTTGCATTGTAAAACTGGGGTCTGTTGTCTGTGAAGACCTCGCTTGCCACGCCATGTCTGGAGAATATGGCTTTCATACATGTTATCACAGCATCTGCAGTGGTGGTGTGCAGTCTACAAACCTCTGGATATAGGGAGTAATAGTCTGTGACTACAAGATAGTCCTTCCCTTGACATACGAATAGGTCAGCGCCTACCTTCTGGTAAGGTCTGTCTGGTGCTGGGAGTGGCTTTAGTGGTTCTACCGGATTGCTTGCTCGATATTTCAGGCATATTGTGCAGTTTGACACCTCATTTGTCACATCTTGGTTGATTCGTGGCCAGTACATCACCTCTCGTGCTCTTTTCTTACACTTTTCGATTCCCAGATGTCCTCCATGGATCCTTTTTAGCATCTCTTTTCTCAGACTCTTTGGGATAACTATTTTACTTCCTTTGTAGATGATGTCTTCGACCACTGATAGTTCTGCCCTGCAGTTCCAGTACTCTGCCATGTCAGGTGAGCAGTCTTGCTTCATGTTGGGCCATCCATCCAAGATGCTTTTCCTCAGTCGTCTCATTGTTTCATCTTTGTTTGTCTCTGTCTTTATGAGCTCCATTTTTGCATCTGCTATAGGCAGTGCACTTGTGATCATGTCCACGTAGGCGTTCACTTTTTCATCCATTGTGGTGTTTGCGGGCTCACTTGGGTCAACAGCTCTGGACAACGTGTCTGCTGTATACATCAGTTTACCCGGTGTGTACGCAACATTCAGTGTATAGCGTTGCAGCCTGATCATCATTCTTTGTATTCTAAGCGGACAGCTATTTAGTGGCTTTTGGAACAATGCAATCAAGGGCTTATGGTCAGTCTCTACACTGATTGCTTGTCCTGCCACAAACTGGTGAAATCTTTCACAGGCATATGTGATGCTGAGCAGCTCCTTTTCTATTTGAGCATATCGCGTCTCCGCGCCTGTCATTGAGCGCGATGCATATGCAATAGGTTGCCAGTAGTCATATTTTTGCAGAAGAACGGCACCGAGCCCACTCTGTGATGCATCTGATGATATCTTGATGATGCATCTAACTTGCTGAAATACTTTGCATTTGCAAACTGTGCCATGATTTCCTCACGTGTAGGAAGCTTGAAGTGCTCTCTCTTTATTGCTCTGTTTAGATCTCTTGGATCCAGGCAAATTCTGAGCTTTCCATTCTTTTTGTCCAGTACGACGAGGGAACTCACCCACTCAGTTGGCTCATCTATCTTCCGAATCACGTTCAGGCTTTCCATCCTGTCCAACTCTGCCTTCAGTTGCTTTTGAAGAGCAAACGGAACTTTTCTGCATGGATGTATGACCAGTGTCATACTTTTATCTACTCTGATCGTGTGTTCTCCTGGAATGCAGCCTAGACCCTTAAATAGGTCATTGTACTCTTTCATGAGTTCATCATAGACTGTCTCTCCTTCACTTTCCACAACGAGGACTCTCTTTACCAGGTTCAGTCTCTCACAGGCTTTTAAACCTAGTATGGCTTGCACATCCTTTGGCACCACGATTAATGCTAGCGTGTGCTCTCTGTCCTTGTGTGTTACTTTGACAATGCATCTTCCTTTCACTGGTATATCAGTACCTGAGTATCCTGTCACTTTCACTTTTATTCCATGTATCTTTGGTCTGGGTCTAATTTTCTTAAAATCAGTCTCTGATATCACATTAACTTGTGCTCCAGTATCCAATTTAAATGGAATGCGTATGTCATTCACTTTTAGTGTCAACATCCAGTCTCTTTCTTCTTTTTTGTTTTCAGACACAACATCTACATAGAACTCCTCTATGTCGCTTTCATCTACTGCATGGACCTTGCTTTGTTGCACTTGGTTCTTGCAGCAACGGGCATAATGGTTGTTTTTGTTGCAACTATTGCATGTTTTACCATATGCTGGACACTTTCTTGGTGGATGCTGTGTACCGCATCGACTACATGACTTTCGATTGTCCCTTTCATTTTCGTTCGCTGGCCACGCCTCTTTTTTCACATTGGCGCTCGTTTTGTTAAACGGTTTGTATCCGTTCTTTCTCACTGCATCCACGTTGCAGCTATTGTCACTGAACAGCTCCTTTGCCTGCAACTTCACAGTCTCTGTAGCCCTACACAGTGCTATGGCTTTTCCCAGGTCTAGGTCTTGCTCTCTTAGCAGTCTTTCCCTTAGACCATTATCTGGAATACCACACACCAGTCTGTCTTCTGTCAGCGAGTCTGTCAGTCCCCCAAATTCACACGATTTGCTTCGGTTTCTTAGTTCAGTCACATACTGATCAATAGTCTCACCCGTTTTCTGTACACATGTGAAAAATCTGCGCCTCTCAAACGTCACGTTACGTTTAGGTATGCAGTAGGCCTCAAACTGTTCCATTATTTTATCCAGCTTCATTTTGTCTCCATCAGCAGCGAATGTGAAGTTATTATACACCTCCAGCGCTTCATCACCCACGACATGTAAGAACAGTGACGATTTCCTTTTATTACTTTTCTCGTCAGCTCCGATTGCCGCTAAATACAACCCCACACGTTGTTTGAATCTCCTCCAATTTTCAGCCACATTACCTGTCAACTGAAGCGTCGCCGGTGGGAGTAAACCTTCCATTTTTCACTTCGTTAGCTATTCTCTACTGGTAAGTAACGATGTTCTCTTTTGGCTTGCTAATATGTGGAGAGCTGATTTAACTTCAGATTTTTCCTCTTCATCTCTTTCAATCACTTCTGACACCATGTATTGATTTCTTTGTGGGTTCAATGACGAGACATTTATGAAAGAGAATGTCTTTTAATCTAAAGTCTGTTCAACTCTTTATACAGCATTTACAGGAGACATCATGCTAGTGATCCATCTAGAATGAAACTGAAACTAAACTAAACTGCCTTGCTTGTCTCTGTCACATGACCTCTGCTGGTCAGGCACAAGCAATCAATACATGCAAACATGCTGGTAAGGCATCATAATCGAACAGGCAAATACCACCTCTATTTGCTGATATCATTACAGCCTCCTTCTTTGCTGTAACCATACTATGATTCTATGACAACAGTGACTCCACTTCAAAAAAAGTGCTTCGTTGGCTGTAAAGAGCTTCGGGCATCCTGAGGGTGGTGAAAGGTGCTATATAAATGCAAGTAGAATCATAGAATCATAGAAATTTACAGCACAGAAGAAGGCCATTCGGCCCACCTTGTCCGTGCCGGCCGACAAAGAGCTAGCCAGCCTAATCCCACTTTCCAGCTCTTGGTCCGTAGCCCTGCAGGTTACAGCACTTCAAGTGCACATCCAAGTACTTTTTAAATGTGGTGAGGGTTCCTGCCTCTACCACCCTTTCAGGCAGTGAGTTCCAGACCCCCACCACCCTCTGGGTGAAAAAAGTTTTCCTCAACTCCCCTCTAATCGTTCTACCAATTACTTTAAATCTATGCCCCCTGGTTATTGACTCCTCTGCTAAGGGAAATAGGTCCTTCCTATCCACTCTATCTAGGCCCCTCATAATTTTATACACCTCGATTAAGTCTCCCCTCAGTCTCCTCTGTTCCAAAGAAAACAACCCCAGCCTATCCAATCTTTCCTCATAGCTGAAATTCCCCAGTGCTGGCAACATCCTTGTAAATCCCCTCTGAACCCGCTCCAGTGCAATCACATCCTTCCTGTAATGTGGTGAGCATAACTGCACACAGTACCCTAGCTGTGGCCTAACTAGTGTTTTATACAGTTCTAGCATAACCTCCCTGCTCTTATATTCTATGCCTCGGCTAATAAAGGCAAGTATCCCGTATGCCTTCTTAACCACCTTATCTACCTGGCCTGCTACCTTCAAAAGATCCCATAGCACTATTTCAAAGAAGAGCAGGGGGGGGGAGTTATCCCCGGTGTCCTGGCCAATATTTATCCCTCAATCAACATAACAAAACCAGATTATCTGGTCATTATCACATTGCTGATTGTGTGAGCCTGCTGTGCGCAAATTTACTGCCGCGTTTCCCACATTACAACAGTGACTACACTCCAAAAAGTACTTCATTGGCTGTAAAGCGCTTTGAGACGTCCGGTGGTCGTGAAAGGCGCTATATAAATGCAAGTCATTCTTTCTTTTCAGGGATCTGTGGACATGCACTCCAAGATCTCTCTGTTCCTCGCACTTCTCAGTGTTGGATAGAAAACTGGTTGGCAGACAGAAAGCAAAGAGTTGGAATAAACGGGTTTTTTCCAAGTGGAAGGCAGTGACTAGTGGGGTACTGCAGGGATCGGTGCTAGGACCCCAGCTATTCACAATAGATATTAATTATTAGGACCGATGTCCTAGGGGGAGTGTTTGCTAGTGCTCTGGGGGAGGGTTTAAACTAAAATGGCAGGGGGTTGGGAACCTGAGCAGGGGGACAGAGGAAAGGGAAACAAGGATAAAAGCAAAAGATAGGAAGGAGAAAAACAAAAGTGGCAGTCAGAGAAATCAACGGTTTAAATCAAACATGGCCACAGTAAATAATAATTCTAATAGATCTAAGAGCGTTAAAAAAAACAAGCCTGAAGGCTTTGTGTCTTAATGCGAGGAGCATTCGTAATAATTAGCTGCGCAAATAGAGGTAAACGAATATGATTTGATTGGGATTACGGAAACATGGCTCCAGGTTGGCCAAGGCTGGGAACTCAACATCCAGAGGTATTCAATATTCAGGAAAGATAGGCAAAAAGGAAAGGGAGGTGGGGTAGCATTGCTGGTTAAAGAAGGGATTAACACAATTGTAAGGAAGGATATTAGCTCTGATGATGTGGAATCTGTATGGGTAGAACTGAGAAATACCAAGGGGCAGAAAACGTTAGTGGGAGTGGTATATAGACCTCCAAACAGTAATGCGGAGGTTGGGGATGACATTAAAAGGGAAATTAGAGAAGCGTGCAATAAGGGCACAGCAGTCATCATGGGTGACTTTAATCTACATATAGGTTGGGCTAACCAAATTGGTAACAATACTGTGGAGGAGGAATTCCTGGAGTGCTTATGGGATGGTTTCCTGGACCAATATGTCGAGGAAACAACCAGAGATCAGGCCATCTTAGACTGGGTATTATGTAACGAGAAAGGATTAATGAGCAATCTTGTTGTACAAGGCCCCTTGGGTCGGAGCGATCATAAAATGATTGAATTCTTCACTAAGATGGAGAGTGAAGCAGTCGACTCAGAGACTAGGGTCCTAAATTTAAATAAAGGAAACTACGATGGTCTGGGGCGCGAGTTGGGTAGGATTGATTGGGGAATGTCACTCAAAGGGTTGACGGTGGATAGGCAATGGCAAACATTCAAAGACCGCATGGATGAACTACAGAAATTGTTCATCCCAGTTTGGCATAAAAATAAAACAAAAAAGGTGACTCAACCATAGCTAACAAGGGAAATTAGGGATAGCATAAGATCCAAGGAGAGGACATATAAATTGGCCAGAAAAAGCAGTAAACCTGAGGATTGGGAGCAGTTTAGGATTCAACAAAGGAGGACAAAGGGATTAATTAAGAAAGGGAAAATAGAATATGAGAGTAAGCTTGCAGGGAACATAAAAACTGACTGTAAAAGCTTTTATAGATATGTGAAGAGAAAAAGATTGGTGAAGTCAAGCGTAGGTCCCTTGCAGTCAGAATCAGGGGAATTTATAATGGGGAACAAAGAAATGGTAGACCAATTAAATACATATTTTGGTTCTGTCTTCACAAAGGAGGACACAAATAACCTCCCAGAGATGTCGGGGAACATAGGGTCTGATGAAAGGGAGGAACTGAAAGAAATCAGTATTTGTAGGGAAATGGTGTTTGGGAAATTGATGGGATTGAAGGCCAATAAATCCCCAGGGCCTGATAATCTACATCCTAGGGTACTTAAGGAAGTGGCCCTAGAAATAGTAGATGCATTGCTGATCATCTTCCAACATTCGATGGAATCTGGAACAGTACCCATGGATTGGAGGGTAGCTAATGTTACCCCACTATTCAAAAAAGGTGGTAGAGAGAAAACGAGGAATTACAGACCGGCAAGCCTGACATCGGTAGTGGGGAAAATGCTAGAGTCCATTATAAAAGATGTAATAGCAGAGCACTTGGAAAACAGTGACAGGATCGGACAAAGTCAACATGGATTTACAAAAGGTAAATCGTGCTTGACTAATCTACTGGAATTTTTTGAGGATGTAACTGGTAAAATAGATAAGGGAGAACCAGTGGATGTGGTGTATTTGGACTTTCAGAAGGCTATCGATAAGGTCCCGCATAAGAGATTAGCGTGTAAAGTTAAGGCACATGGGATTGGGGGCAAGGTATTGACTTGGATAGAGAACTGGTTGGCAGACAGAAAGCAAAGAGTTGGAATAAACAGGTCTTTTTCCGAGTGGCAGGCAGTGACTAGTGGGGTACCGCAGGGATCAGTCCTTGGACCCCAGCTAGTCACAATATATATTAATGATCTAGACAAGGGAACTAGATGTAATATCTCCAAGTTTGCAGACGACACAAAGCTGGGTGTGTGTGTGTGCTGTGAGGAGGATGCCGAGAAACTCCAGGATGATTTGGACAGGTTGGGTGATTGGGCAAAAGCATGGCAGATGCAATATAACGTGGATAAATGTGAGGTTATCCACTTTGGTGGCAAAAACAGGAAGGCAGATTATTATCTGAATGGCAATAGATTGGGAGAAGGGGAAGTGCAACGAGACCTGGATGTCCTTGTGCACCAGTCGCTGAAGGTAAGCATGCAGGTGCAGCAGGCGGTTAAGAAGGCAAATGGTATGTTGGCCTTCGTAGCGAGAGGGTTTGAGTACAGGAACAAGGATGTCTTGCTGCAGTTATACAGGGCCTTGGTGAGACCACATCTTGAGTATTGTGTGCAGTTTTGGTCGCCTTATCTGAGGAAGGATGTTCTTGCCATGGAAGGAGTTCAGCGAAGATTCACCAGGCTGATACCTGGGATGCCAGGAATGACGTTTGAGGAGAGATTGGATCGACTGGGCTTGTACTCGCTGAAGTTTAGAAGAATGAGAGGGGATCTCATTGAAACTTATAAAATTCTGACAGGACTGGACAGACTAGATGCAGGAAGGATGTTCCAGATGGTCGGGGAGTCCAGAACCAGGGTTCACAGTCTAAGGATAAGGGGTAGGCCATTTAGGACAGAAATGAGGAGGAATTTCTTCACCCAGAGAGTGGTGAATCTGTGGAATTCTCTACCACAGAAGGCAGTAGAGGCCAATACATTAAATATGTTCAAGAAGGAGTTGGATATATTTCTTAAGGCTAAAGGGATCAAGGGGTATGGGGAGAAAGCAGGGACTGGGTACTGAATTTGGATGATCAGCCACGATCGCATTGAATGGCGGAGCAGGCTCGAGGGGCCGAATGGCCTACTCCTGCTCCTATCTTCTATGTTTCTATGATCTAGACGAGGGAACTAGATGTAATATCTCCAAGTTTGCAGACGACACAAAGCTGGGTGGGCATGTGTGCTGTGAGGAGGATGCCGAGAAACTCCAGTACGATTTGGACAGATTGGGCAGATGCATGGCAGATGCAGTATCATGTGGATAAATGTGAGGTTATCCACTTTGGTGTCAAAAACAGGAAGGCAGATTATTATCTGAATGGCAATAGATTGGGAGAAGGAGAAGTGCAGAGAGACCTGGGTGTCCTTGTGCACCAGTCGCTGAAGGTAAGCATGCAGGTGCAGCAGGCGGTTAAGAAGGCAAATGGTATGCTGGCCTTCATAGCGAGAGGATTCGAGTACAGGAGCAAGGATGTCTTGCTGCAGTTGTAAAGGGCCTTGGTGAGACCACACCTTGAGTATTGTGTGCAGTTTTGGTCGCCTTATCTGAGGATGTTCTTGCCATGGAGGGAGTGCAGCGAAGATTCACCAGACTGATACCTGGGATGGCAGGAATGACGTATGAAGAGAGATTGGGTTGATTAGGCTTATATTCTCTAGAGTTTAGAAGAATGAGAGGGGATCTCATTGAAACTTATAAAATTCTAACAGGACTAGACAAGACAGACTAGATGCAGGCTGTTCCCGATGGCGGGGAGTCCAGAACCAGGGGTCACAGTCTAAGGATAAGGGGTAAGCCATTTAGAACTGAGATGAGAAGGAATTTCTTCACCCAGAGAGTGGTGAACCTGTGGAATTTTCTACCACAGAAGGCAGTTGAGGCCAATTCATTAAATATATTCAAGAAGAAGTTAGATATATTTCTTAAGGCTAAAGGGATCAAGGGGTATGGGGAGAAAGCAGGGACAGGGTACTGAGTTTGGATGATCAGCCATAATCTCATTGAATGGGGGAGCAGGCTCGAGGGGCCGAATGGCCTACTCCTGCTCCAATCTTCTGTTTCTATGTATTCCCTTGCCTTGTTAGCCCTCCCGAAATGCATTGCCTGACACTTTGCCAGATTGAATTCCATTTGCCACTGTTCTGCCCACCAGACCAGTCCATTGATATTTTCCTGCAATATTTCTTTACAAACCCCCTCCCTCACCTTTACTTCCATTTTGCGAGGGCGCCAGTTCAGAGCAAATGGCCCGCGCCCTTCGTGGATGAGTGACAGGCGTTCCCGCCTTCCTTTAGCACATGCAGTAGCCTGTGACGTCATCAAGGGCGAGGGAGCACAAACGCGAGCGTCGCGGTTGATTGACAGTCAAACCCCGCACCTCCCCAACCCTCGCGCCGCCGGATGAGGCAATAGGGGGAGGCGGGGCTTTGGGCGCGGCAGGTATTAATAAAGGGCGGGCTGTCCCGCCGCATGACGCCATAAGCGTCGGGCTGGTGGCGCGACGTCGAGGAGGTGTGAAAGCGCAGCATGCCCGCGCGCCCACACCCCCTCCAACCGCCATCCCGCGCCGCCGCCGGTTTGGTTGGCTCCCGATGACGCAAGAAGGGAAGCGGCGGGGCTTCAGACTCGGCAGGTTTTATAATGGACCGGCCGTCCTGCCGCATGACGTCATCAGTGTCAGGCTGGTGGAGAGGCGTCAGAGCGCCCGCGCGCCCCTTAAAACCGTCATCTCCCGCCGCCGGATTGGTTGGCTCCTGATGACGCAAGCGAGGGGGGGATGGGGCGAGGCTTCGGGCGCGGCAGCTATAATAAAGGGCGGGCCGTATCGCCGAATGACGCCATAGGTGTCAGGCTGGTGGCGAGCCGTCAGCGCGCCCCCCCCCCCCCAACCGCCATCCCGCGCCGCCGCCGGATTGGTTGGCTGCCGATGACGCAAGAGTGGAATGGGGCGGGGCGTCGGGCGCGGCAAGTTTTATAAAGGGCGGGTGTTGTCGCATGACGCCATCAGTGTCAGGTTGGTGCCGGTGACTGTGGTGCTTCGAGGTGTGCAGAGCAGAGCAGCGCAGCGCGTTGACAGCCAACATGCGCAGTGTGCGCCGCAACCGTCGGCTAACGGTCAGCCAACCGAACGTCCGTCGCACGGCCCCCCGGCTCCGGAGCCACAGCGGCGGCCGCAGAGACTCGACGTCCCGCAGAGACTCGACGTCCGGCAGAGACAACTCGGCGCCGGGGCCGGAGTACGAGGTAAAGCCGGGCATTGCCGAGCGACTTCAACACCCCTCCTGGCTTATAAACCCAGTAACTAGTTACACTAGGCGGCTTGCACCTGACTGAGTTAAAATCAACCAACGTTTAATAGCTTGCAGCCACCAGTTATTATTACAGATCGCTAGTTAAGCTAACAAGCCACTAACTTGCACCTAACTTAGTTAAAATCAACCAACGTTTAATAGCCTGCAACCACCAGTTATTATTACAGATCGCTAGTTGAACACAAGCCGCATTGACTTATGGTTAAATGAATAGTTGACGGCGGTGACGGAGCTCCTCGGTAGGGCGGTGACGGAGCTCCTCGGTAGGGCGGTGACGGAGCTCCTCGGTAGGTCGGTGACGGAGCTCCTCGGTAGGGCGGTGACGGAGCTCCTCGGTAAGGCGGTGACGGAGCTCCTCGGTAGGGCGGTGACGGAGCTCCTCGGTAGGTCGGTGACGGAGCTCCTCGGTAGGGCGGTGACGGAGCTCCTCGGTAGGGCGGTGACGGAGCTCCTCGGTAGGGCGGTGACGGAGCTCCTCGGTAGGGCGGTGACGGAGCTCCTCGGTAGGGCGGTGACGGAGCTCCTCGGTAGGGCGGTGACGGAGCTCCTCGGTAGGGCGGTGACGGAGCTCCTCGGTAGGGCGGTGACGGAGCTCCTCGGTAAGTTTAAGTAAATTATCTTTTAACGAGCCAGCAGTTGCTCAGATCATTCAAAATTGGATGGTTAAAAATAATGCTTAGAAACTAATAATTAGTGCTGGTTAGTGCTGCTAACTAATGATGTTAACCTTTGTTTACAGAAAGTAAGTTATTGATATTTACAAACCACTCTAATACTTGTAATAATCCACTTTTACATCTTAATAGCCGCTAATAACTTGAAACCGCTAATAACTTGAAACCATCAGTTTTAAAGTTAAATGTTTTTTCAACATTAATAAACCCATTGATATTCCAAATGATAACAGGTTTTATTATTAGTTTTCAAATATCAGTAACCATTACTTTTATTAGCTTGAAACAATACTTCTATTCAATAAGTTATTAATGCTATCGGCACTCATTTCTTAAGATTGGTAGCCATGGGTTTCTTAACTTTTATAAATAAACAACTAGATATTGCTATTTAAAACTTGTTTTTTAATTAACTAGCTTTACTGAGTTTTAATCTGTTTACTCGTGAATTAAAAACTGAATTGTAGAGTGAATTTTGAAAATGTTTTTAAAATATATTATAATTGATATCCCGTGGCATTGCTCATGCAGACTAGGATCAGGTGTCAGCCGTGGCTCAGTCGGTCTCTCGCCTCTGAGTCAGAAGGTCGTGGGCTCCAGTCCCCACTCCAGCATCTCGTGCCCCGTAATCCAGGGCCGACACTCCCCGGTGCCAGGACTGAGGGAGCTCCGCTGCACTGTCGGAGGGGCCGTCTTTCAGATAAGACGTTAAAACTGAGGGCCCCGTCTGCCCTCTCCGGTAGAAGCGAAAGATCCCACGGCCGCTATTGGATGAACAGCAGGGGAGTTCTCCTTGGTGTCCTGGGCCCAATATTTATCCCTCACCCAACACCTTAAAAAAAAAAAAAACCTCAGATGATCTGGTCATTTATCACATTGCTGTTTGTGGGATCTTGCTGTGTGTAAATTGGCCGCTGTGTTTCTGTACATTACAACAGTGACCACACTTCAAAAAAAGGTACCTCAGTGGCTGTAAAGTGCTTTGGGGGTGTCCTTGAGTTTGTGAAAGGCGCTATATAAACGCAAGTTTGATGGAAGTAACTGTTTGTACATTGGCCCCAGAGCCAAAGAAGCCAGGATGAAATGACCGCCAATTTTGTGACACTCAAGTGTGATGCCGTGAAGTGTGACTGACTCAAAATATTTCTATTTGCAATGTGTTAACAGTCGAGCCTCTCAGTTCAGTTCAGTTCAGTTCAAATGCTTTATTGGCATGAAAGTTTACAGAGAACCATATTGCCAAAGCTTACATTGCAAAAAGGTACAGTTTTCCAACATTCTGTAGGTGTCAATCGATTTGACATTTGTTGGGTATATACAATATTACTTTTAAACAATATTAATTTTAAACAGTCTTTCTACTTCATTTGGTACGTTCAATATTAATTTTAAACAGTCTTACTTTTAAACAGTCCTCAGGTTGTGACATGTTGTTACATATTTAGCCCCAAGGTATGGTCTGTCTCCTTCTCCTAGGACTAATCTCAATTTTGACAGATCATCCAATTCCTTGAAATCTGGGGTTGTTTGGCTTAGCTTGTTGAATAATATGTTTCTTGATGTGTTGAATTTTTCGCATTTTAGGAGGAAATGCATTTCTGTTTCAACCTCGCCAGCCAGACATTGATCGCATATTCTATTCTCTCTAGGCTGCCAGGATTTCTTGTATCTGCCTTTTTCAATTTCCAGTTGGTGGTCGCTTAGTCTGTACCTGGTGAGGGTCTGTCTCTGTTTTGTGTCTCTGATGGTCGTGAGGTAGTCTGCCAGTTTATATTCTCTTTTTAGGGCCCGGTAACATTCTAATCTGCTTTGGCTTGCGGTTATTTTGTTCCAATGTTCCAGGTAGGTTTCTTTGCATTTTTTAATGATTTGGTTCACTCGGATTGGTGTTTGGACGGCTGTGTTGGTCTGGGGCTGGTCCGGGTCCGGTTGAGTACTTAGTTTCAGTAGCAGCTGACTCAGGGGACTCTTTTCTGGGTTTAGCTCTTGGGTCTGAAAGGCTTTGAAATGAAGGGTGTCTGGGGAGCTAGATTTGAGGTGATTTAGGAAGTTTAGTGCTCGTTTTTGGATGTTTATTATCAGTGGGTATCTGCCTAGTTCGGCTCTGCATGCATTTGTTGGCGTTTTTCTTTGGGTGCGAAGGATGCTTCGGCAGAATTCTGCATGTAGGGCTTCTATTGTGTGTTTTTCCCATTTAGTGTAGCTTTGTTGATTTAGCGGGCCCCATACTTCACTACCGTACAGTGCAATGGGCAGGATTATGCTGTCAAAAATTTTGAGCCAGATTTTGATTGGGATTTGGATGTTGTAGAATTTTCTTTTTATTGCATATAGGGCTCTTCGGGCTTTTTCTTTTAGTGCATTCACTGCTATGCTGAAGCTCCCTGATGCTGTAATAGTTAGACCAAGGTAGGTGTAGCTCATAGTGTGTCCTATAGTGGTATCACTGAGGGTAAACTGGTATTTGTTTTCCTGACATCTGGGTCTTTTCTGAAAAATCATGATGTTGGTTTTCTTTAGATTTACTGTTAGAGCCCAATTTTGGCAGTATTTGTCGAGTAGGTCTAGTTGTTGCTGTAATCCCTGTTCTGTGGGAGACAGCAGAACCAGGTCGTCCGCATAGAACAGGGACTTCACTTCTCCATCCAGGAGACGGAGACCTGGTGACTCGCTTTGCTCCAGCATGTCTGCTAATTCATTTATGTATATGTTGAACAGGGTCGGGCTCAAATTGCAGCCCTGCCGGACGCCTCTTCTCTGGGTGAAGAAATCGGTGCGTTTGTCTCCAATTTTGACCCCGCATTTGTTTTTCAGATACATTGATTTAATAAGGTCATAGACTTTGCCCCCTATTCCACACTGAAGAAGTTTATAATAGAGCCCTTCGTGCCATATAGAGTCAAAGGCTTTCTTGAAGTCGATGAAACAGGCGAATATTTTCCCATTTTTTGTTTGGTGTTTATGTTTTTCAATGAGGGTGTGAAGGGTATAGATATGGTCGGCGGTGCGGTGTTTTGGAAGAAAGCCTATTTGGTTTTTTCTGAGGATATTATGTTTGTTAAGAAAATCAAGTAATCTACTATTTAGAATACTGCAGAATAACTTCCCTAGACAACTGTTGACACAGATGCCGCGGTAGTTATTTGGGTCTGATTTGTTTCCACTTTTATATATGGGGGAGATTAGTCCTTGGCACCAGATATCGGGAAAACAGCCTGAGCGTAATATGATGTTGAATAGTTTGAGTATCGCACCCTGCATCTCCATATTGCTGAACTTTAGCATTTCATTTTTGATGTTGTCTGGGCCACAGGCTTTCTTTAGGTGGAGAGATTTTGTTTTTGTGGCCAGTTCTTTCCATGTGATTGGGGAGTCTAGAGGGTTTTGGTTGTCTTTAATTGTTGCTTCTAATGTGTGGAGTTTTTCTGTGACCTGATGTTGACTTGTGTTTGTTTTGTTTTTTGGGATGTCTTTGTAGAGGTTTTCAAAATGTGTTCTCCAGATGTCGCCATCTTGGATTGGTAATGCTTGCAATTGTGTTGTACTCAGGTTATTCCACATTTCCCGAAATTGTTTTGGATTGGTGGAGTTTTCAATTTCTTCGAGTATTTTGTGGGTATAGTTTTGTGTTTTGTTCCTAATGGTGTGTTTATATCTTTTGAGGGTTTCGTTGTATCTAGTACGTAGGTCCGGGTTGTTTGGTTGCCGATGCTTTTGGTTTGATATTTTTCTCAGGTCTTTTCTGGCATTTTTGCATTCGTGGGTCAAACCATTTCATATTTTTATTTTGTCTTTTGTGATGCTTCCTCTTCTGTTTCACGAGGTCGGCTTTTACAGCTGCCTCATGGAAGATCATATTTATATCCTCTATGGCCGTGTTTACACCATCTCTGGTGATCTCATATAGATTTTCTTTAAATTTTGAAATTTTACTTGTGAGATCAGGTGAATTTAGTGCTGTGATGAATTTATCTCCACTGTCTGGGGCCCATCTGTATGTCTGGTTTATTTTATGTAGCTTACTGTGTTCTTTTTTTGTGTCTGTAGTTTGGGCAGAAAGTTTAAGGTACACATTTATTTGGTTATGGTCTGAGAGGGGGGATTGCTGCCTGACAGTGAATGCGTTGATATCGCAGGGGTCCAGGTCAGTGATTGTATAGTCCACCACACTAGACCCAAGAGTTGAGGAGTATGTGAGTCTCCCTAGGGAGTCCCCTCTGAACCTACCATTAACTATGTACAGGCCTAAGGCTCGGCAGAGGTTGCACTACCTCCCTACCGCTTTTATTTATTTCACGATCAAGGTTGTTC
Organism: Somniosus microcephalus; assembly: GCF_052327205.1. NCBI lineage: Eukaryota > Metazoa > Chordata > Chondrichthyes > Squaliformes > Somniosidae > Somniosus > Somniosus microcephalus. The sequence goes on along the minus strand of NC_140990.1, from coordinate 94,982,373 downwards.
CGATTTGCGATGGCTGGTGTGACATCTAAAGGGGTCTGGCCAAACACATGGTTGTTTCCCTGTGGGTCTATGAAGTCAGGTTCACAACCAGTCCTTGCATTTAGGTCCCCACATATTATCACCTTTCCTTGGGCCTGGAAATGGCTGATTTCCATGTGGAGAGTATCAAATAACTCCTCTCGATTGCGAAATATGGCGAATCTATTGGTAGGATCGCACATAGATCGCATAGTAACATCTTTTTGCTTTAGCTATTCCTATTTTTATCTAGTTTTAGCCATACGTGTGATTTCCCCTGTTTTACCGGTGAGATGTGTTTGTCCAGTTCTCCCTTATACCACACCAATATTCCCCCGGAGGTTCTGCCCTTGCGTGTTTTAGTGTTCTTTACTGAGGGCACAATGATTTCATGGTACATTGGAG